>NC_056744.1:1311706522-1311737811 GCF_019279795.1 Protopterus annectens
AGTGACTTGTGCTGTGTCTGTTGGTGTGTATTCTACCCATTGATAAGTGTCAGTGACTTGTGCTGTGTCTTTCTTTCTATATTCTATGCCTTGACAAGTGTCAACGACTTTTGCTGTGTCTGTTGTGTATTCTACCCATTGACAAATGTTATTGTGCTGTGTCTGCATGTATTCTACCCATTGACAAGAGTTAGTGACTTGTGCTGTGTCTTTCAGTGTGTATTCTACCCATTGACAAGCATTAGTTACTTGTGCTGTGTCTGTCGGTGTATATTCTACCCACTGACAAGTGTTAGTGACTGGTGCTTTGTCAGTGAGTTCGGTGTGTATTCTACATCTTCTCAAGTGTTAATGACTTATGCTGTGTCTGTCAGTGTGGTTTCTACCCATTGACAACTGTTAATGACTTGTGCTATGTCTGTGGGTGTGTATTTTAGCCACTGGCAAGTATTAGTGACTTGTGCTGTGTCTGGTGCAGGGGCTGCTTGTGCTATATGACTGCAGGACTGCAGCCCTCCCCCCACCTCTAGAAAGAAAAAATAAAAGAAATAAAAAAAAAATCATGAGTCTCCTCAAGAAAAAAGAAAAAAAATTCTCGAGTCCCATAACTCCATGCATGTGTGCTTAGAGTTCCTGGTACTCAGAACTCCAGACTGCTGTGTTAGGCAGTCCATGTGTGTGTCTAAAATTCCCAAGTTGCTACATACTTGTGGCTTGAGAGTACTCAGGCTTGAACCCTGTACCTTGGGTGCAGGTAGCAAGGGCCTGAATTCCCTACCCACCACCATTTGTAAAAAGTCTGCAGATTTTTGCATCCTATTTGTTCTGTTCCTCATAAAATCTGTGGTTTCTGTATGTTTGTTGTTCCTGGCAAAGTCAGTAGTAGCATTGTCGCTTAACAATTGCAGGTTCTCTGGTTTGATTCTTGGCTGGGGCACTTTCTTTGTGGAGTCCGCATGTCTACCCATCTTACAAAGATGTGTTTCTCCCTGCTCTGCTGAAAATTGGCTTTTGTTCCAAGTCAGACTTTCCTGGTTAACAAATGTTAAGTACAAATAACAGGCATTTCAATTTCAGACTTCATATTCTTCAGAAAGTACATGACCTTTTTATTCTAGCAATTTTCTAAATTTATAACATGGATATTTGAAATTTGTCCTTATGTTTGGGACTGTATTCCCCCATTATTGCCGTCGTCCAGATTTTTTGTGCTAAGGTTGAAAGCTATGGTGAGAACTGAATTCAGTGAATATGTTTGGGGGCTGTATTACCCAATTACTGGCTTTGTCCATGTATTTTTTGCTAAGAGGTTGAGAGGTATGGTGAGAACTGAATTCACTGAATATGTTTGGAGGCTGTATTCCCTCATTACTGACTTTTGTTCAGGTGTTTTGTGCTAAGAGTTTGACAACTATGGTGAGAACTGAATTCACTAAATGGTTGTCATTTAAGTTTCAGTCTTCCTATCCTTCACAAAACAGCTGATTTGGCATACTGGTATGTTGCTCTGACTGCTTTGCACAGGGCCCCCTTGGGTTCAAGACTTGGCAGTGAAATGTATGGTGGTAACTCAGCATCTTATTGTAGCAACTTTCCAACATTATACAAGAAATGTGTCCCTGGTTTTTGGGCTTTTGTCCCCCCCCAATAAATTTCGGCTTTTTCCAGATTTCTTGTGTTGCAAAGTTCAGAGATACAGTGGAGTGTCGAGTAGATTTTACAAGGAGATGAGAGCTGCAGGGGAACATAAGTTTTGTACTGCTTATGACAAGTCTACTTGTATTGTTAATAGCACAACAGGTAATGTTCTTGCTTTTGTTGTAGAAGGCTGTGGGTTCTACTCCCACAGTAAGTAAATGCATTGCTGATACTGTACTGTGTTGTAAATGGGGTGGATGCTGCAGTCCTTTTTGGCGAAGATACTTAGTAACTATGAACCTGTTATCAGTTTGCCATCCATTCCCTACTGCGATATTACTAGCTTATCATTTTTTTAATGCAACATGGGCAATTTATTCCTCAAGGGCAACAACCACTTTATTTGTAGATGAAACAATGACATATAAAGTTGTTTACTAGCAGCAACCTCTTCATTAGTTACAGATTTCTTTTATGTGGAATTATTTAGATGACATTTACTTCTTCAGAGATTGTGCATATTTACTGATACGGGTGGACTGTAGAAGGGTGAGTAGACTTTTATGATGGAAATGTTCTCAAGTGGGCAGTTTTGTTATTACTGGTGCATGCATTTTGTTTCATTGTTTACTGGAAAAATGTTCAAAACAATGAATTTAAAATGCCCTCTAACAACTGCACTGTATTGTACAAGGAATATAATTTAATACAGTCAGGAAGGTGTATCAAAGAGCATGTGTATGTTTTGAGTTCAAGGGGCCTATGATTTGAAAACAGTCCAAAGTTAATCTTTATATGCCACTGGCAAAATGTATTTTCTTTGAATGTGAGTTTCAATGCTGTTTCAATGAATGTGAGTTTCAAGGGCAGAGAAGTTTTAATGCTAAGTCTATTTTCATTGTGAGAATGCATTGCTTTGTTTAGCAGATATCTATTAGGGTCTGTGGTGTAAAATGCAAAATAAAACTTTCAAATGAAATCCAAATCATTGCACAAGTAAAGCAGTATGCACATTACAGTGTTTATGGTAAATGGGGTGAGGAATGGGACACTGGAATGGCTGCAGGGAGGAGGCTCCATTCGACCATGATTTTGTGAGGGGGGAAGGGCAGCAAACTCAGACATCCCCGACTGAACTATACCTATCAACTGTCCAGATTTTGGCAGAATGAATAGATTTTTGCTTCTTATTTTTGGTTTGTTCCTCATAAAATTTGTGGTTTTCTGGCAAATCATTTAGGAATGAAGTCACTAAATAATGACAGACATTGAGTTTCAGACATTATAAACTTCAGAAAAATGCATGCTAAAGCAAGACCTGTTATTCTATCAACTGTCTTAAGTTTATACAAGAGCAATTTTTAGTACCATTTGTATGGTCCCCCAATATATTTATTTGGCCTTGTCCAGATTTCCTGCATTAAGAGGTTGAGAGTTATGTGCAAATAAATCACTTTATAGAATTAGGAATATACAAACCTCTCAACTGTCCCCAATTTTGGCTCAAAATGTTGCTCTCCCCTTAATAACCACTCCACATAATGGCAATTTTGGAAGAAAATGTGGAGGGTTTGCAATTATAAATAACTGTAATGATCAGAGTTATAGATTACTTTAATTTCAGAAATACATGTAGATGCTCTTATTTTTGTCAGCTGCTCAAGATAACAGTACTAATATTAAAAAGGTATCCCTTTTCTGACAGGTTCCCAGCTGTATTGTGTGGCAATTTTATATTTTTGCATCAAATTTTTGGTCTGTTTTTCATAAAATTGTGGTTTTCTGCCAAATTAGTGGCAAATCATTAATGATTGAAGTTAGAAAATAATGGCAGACATTTGAGTTTCAGATTTCATATCCTTCAGAAAATTCATTCTAATGCAAGACCTACTACTATTCTATTATCTTTCTAAGTTTATAAGAGCAATATTTAAAAATTGTCCTTATTTTTGGGCCTGTGTCCCACTTCTATGTATGGCTTTGTCCAGATTTCTTGCTCTGAGGTTGAGAGGTATGAGTGTCAGAGCCATCACCATCAGCCAGAGACATTTCAAATTGTGACATACTTGTTGCACCCCACTCCTCCATGTAGTGACTCTGGATGTGTCCAGGCAAGGCAAGGAGCAGTTAAGCAGTGTAAGTGTGCAGAGTAACCTCCCATCCAAGGTAGACACAAGTACAACAGTGGCTTTTCATCTGTCCTTGATTTTGCAGAATGTTCTGGTTTTCCGTCATATTTTTATACTGTTGATTTATGCTTTTTATTATTCAGAAAATGTATGCTGTTGCAGTGCCCTGTTGTTTTGTGTTTAAGTAGCAATGCTTTAATGACCATCGGGTAAGCTTGTCTGAGATTGTAAGATGCAAGTAACCTTTAATAAGCATACTGTTGAATAATTACCAACAATGAAGGCCTTTTTATTGTTGCCATGCAGAGAATATTTACATAACTAGATAATGTGCAAGCCTTAGGTATTGAAATGCATATGACAGTATTTGTAATAAAGGACAGGATTACAGTATTTTCAGAAGCTCATTACATTTGTTGGAGATTTGCAGTCATCTTTGCAGGCTTTACACATAAACTAAACAAAATGCCAATCTATCATGTGTGGTCCATAACCTGTGCAGTAATCCTTTAAGCAATTTATCTTGAGCTTGTTTCTTGTTTGCTGTTCATTTTTTACTTTGATCATGTTTTCCCCATGAAACAAGTAGATAGTTGTTGTCAGACAGTAGGTCTTTTTTGGATAAGAAACATTTTTACAAGTGGTGGTATCACAGAGATTTCTACTTTCAGCATGTTACTTGGTACTTTTATAAAGCTGAATATAAGTTATAATTAGAACTGCAGTGCAAGGAAAAGCTTGTTTTTTATGCATTATTTTGACTAGCATTTCAGTATTGTATTTAATAAGTAATTTATTTTTTCATAGCTCACAACCTTTTTGTTTCCATCTAGATATTAACTAAGCTGTCATGTAGCCAATGCATTGAAATATTTTTTCTTCTACACTTCATTTTGTCTTGATTGGACTCTTGTAATGATGGTTTGGCACACAGGGCAGCGTATTTAATTAAAGTTCCAGTTGTTGTGTTTTTGAGCATAGCCCAACCTCTTTCTAGTTGGCTACACCCCTTCCCATTGGCCCCACCCATTCAGCTGTCTCCTGCAACCTCCTTTAATTCAAAGTCACCAGCTGCCACTGGTCTGCTGGTGCGTACTCACCCCATTGACAAGTGTTACTGACTTATGCTGTGTCTGTGGGTATGTATTTTATCCATTGACAAGTGTTAGTGACTTGTGCTGTGGCTGTCAGTGTGTATTCTACCTACTGAAAAGTGAAAATTTTGAATAGTATTCCACTAATGTATTTAAAAAGTAATTTATTTTTTCATAACTCACAACCTTTTTGTTTCTATCTAAATATTAAGTAAGCTGTCATGTAGCCAACGCATTGAAATATTTTTTCTTCTACTCTTCATTTTGTCTTAATTGGACTCTCATAATGACGGTTTGGCACCCAGGGCAGCATATTTAATTAAAGTTCCAGTTGTTGGGTTTTTGAGCATAGCCCCACCCCTTTCAAGTTAGCCACACCCCTTCTCATTGGTCCCACCCATTCAGCTGTCTCCTGCAACCCCCTTTAATTTGAAGTCACCAGCCACCACTGGTCTGGTGGTGCGTATTCACCCCATTGACAAGTGTTACTGACTTATGTTGTGTCTGTGGGTGTGTATTTTATCCATTGACAAGTATTAGCGACTTATGCTGTGTCTGCTGGTGCGTATTCGACCCATTGACAAGTGTTAGTGACTTGTGCTGTGTCTGTTGTTGAGTATTCTACCCATTGTCAAGTGTTAGTGACTTGTGCTGTGTCGGTCAGTGCGTATTTTACCCATTGACAAGTGTTAGTAACTTGTGCTGTGTCTGTCGGTTTGTATTTTAGCCATTCACAGGTATTAGTGACTTGTACTGCATCTGTTATTGTGTACTCTATCCACTGACAAGTGTTAGTGATTTGTGCTGTGGCTGTCAGTGTGTATTCTACCCATTGAAAAGTGTTACTGACTTCTGCTGTGTCTGTCTATATGTATTCTTCCCATCGACAAAGTGTAGTGATTTCTGCTGTGTCTGTTGGTGCGTATTCTACCCATTGACAAGTGTTAGTGACTTGTTCTGTGTCTGTCGTTGTGTATTCTACAGATTGACAAGTGTTAGTGATTTTTGCTTTGTTTGTTGGTGTGTATTCTACCCACTGACAAGTGTTACTGACCTCGCTGTATCTGTCTGCTTGGTGGGTATTCTACCCATTTTCAAGTATTAGTGACTTGTGCAGTGTCTATCATTGTGTATTATACCCATTGACAAGTATTAGTGACTTGTACTGTGTCTGTTGGTGTGCATTCTACTCATTGACAAGTGTTACTGACTTGTGCTGTGTCTGTGGGTGTGTATTCTACCCATTGAGAAGTATAAGTGACTTGTGCTGTGTCTGTTGGTGCATATTCTACCCGTTGACAAATATTAGTGACTTGTGCTGTGTCTGTCAGTTAGGTGTGTATTCTACCCATTGTCAAGTGTTAGTGACTTATGCTGAGTCTGTCAGTGTGTATTCTACCCATTGTCAAGTGTTAGTGACTTGTGCTGTGTCTGTCAGTGTGTATTCTACCCATTGACAAGTGTTAGTGACTTGTGCTGTGTCTGTCAGTGTGTATTCTACCCATTGACAAGTGTTAGTGACTTGTACTGTGTCTGTCAGTGTGTATTCTACCCATTGAAAAGTGTTAGTGACTTGTGCTGTGTCTGTCAGTGTGTATTCTACCCATTGACAAGTGTTAGTGACTTGTGCTGTCTCTGTCCATGTGTATTCTGCCCATTGACAAGTATTAGTGACTTGTGCTGTGTCTGTCCATATGTATTGTACCCATTTACAAGAGTTAGTGACTTGTGCTGTGTCTGTCAGTGTGTATTCTACCCATTCACAAGTGTTAGTGACTTGTGCTGTCTGTCAGTGTGTATTCTACTCACTGACCAGGATTAATGAGTTGTGCTGTGTCTCTCGGTGTGTATTCTACTGATTGACAAGTGTTAGTGACTTGTGCTCTCTTTGTCAGTGTGTATTCTACCCATTGACAAATGTCAGTGACTTCTGCTGTGTCTGTAAGGGGGTATTCTACCCATTGACAAATGTTAGTGACTTGTGCTGCGTCTGTCAGTGTGTATTCTACCCATTGAGAAGTATTAGTGACTTGTGCTGTGTCTGTCAGTGTGTATTCTATCCATTGACAAGTGTTAGTGACTTGTGCTGTGTCTGTCAGTGTGTATTCTACCCATTGACAAGTATTAGTGACTTGTACTGTGTCTGTTGGTTTGCATTCTACTCATTGACAAGTGTTAGTGACTTGTGCTGTGTCTGTCAGTGTGTATTCTACCCATTGACAAGTGTTAGTGACTTGTGCTTTGTCTGTCAGTGTGTATTCTACCCATTGACAAGTGTTAGTGACTTGTGCTGTGTCTGTTGGTGTGTATTCTACCCATTGACAAGAGTGACTGTCATAGTATATTCTACCCATTCCAAGTATTAGTGACTTGTGCTGTGTCTGTCAGTGTGTATTCTACCCATTGACAAGTGTTAGTGACTTGTGCTGTGTCTGTCGGTGTGTATTCTACCCATTGACAAGTGTTACTGAGTTGCGCTGTGTCTGGCCATGTGTATTCTACCCACTGACAAGTGTTAGTGACTTGTGCTGTGTCTGTCAGTGTGTATTCTACCCATTGACAAGTATTAGTGACTTGTGCTGTGTCTGTTGGTGTGTATTCTACCCATTGACAAGTGTTAGTGACTTGTGCTGTGTCTGTCGGTGTGTATTCTACCCATTGACAAGTGTTAGTGACTTGTGCTGTGTCTGTCAGTGTGTATTCTACCCATTGACAAGTGTTAGTGACTTGTGCTGTGTCTGTCCGTGTGTATTCTACCCATTGACAAGTATTAGTGACTTGTGCTGTGTCTGTTGGTGCATTCTACCCATTGTCAAGTGTTAGTGACTTGTGCTGTGTCTGTCAATGTGTATTCTACCCATTGACAAGTGTTAGTGACTTGTGCTGTGTCTGTTGGTATATATTCTATCCATTGACAAATGTTAGTGACTTGTGCTGTGTATGTCATTGTGTATTCTACCCATTGACAAGTGTTAGTGACTTGTGCTGTGTCCACTGGTGTGTATTCTACCCATTGAAAAGTGTTAGTGACTTGTGCTGTGTCTGTTGGTGTGTATTCTACCCATTGACAAGTGTTAGTGACTTGTGCTGTGTCTGTCAGTGTGTATTCTACCCATTGACAAGTGTTAGTGACTTGTGCTGTGTCTGTCGGTGTGTATTCTACCCATTGACAAGTGTTAGTGACTTATGCTGTGTCTGTTGGTGTGTATTCTACCCATTGACAAGTGTTAGTGACTTGTGCTGTGTCGGTGTGTATTCTACCCACTGACAAGGGTTAGACACGTGCTGTTGTTTGGTGTGCATTCTACCATTTTTGAAAGTTAGTGACTTGTGCTGTATCTGTCAGTGCATATTCTACCCTTTGACAAGTATTAGTGAATTCTGCTGTGTGTGATGGTGTGTATTCTACCCATTGACAAGTGTTAGCGACTTATGCTGTGTCTGCACATGTGCATTCTGCCCATTCATAAGTATTAGTGACTTGTGCTATGTATGCATTGTACCCATTTACAAGAGTTAGTGATGTGCTGCATCTGTCAGTGTGTATTCTAAACATTCACAAATGTTAGTGACTTGTGCTGTGTCTGTCAGTGTGTATTCTACCCATTGACAATTGTTAGTGACTTGTGCTTTGTCTGTCAGTTTGTATTCTACTCATTGACAAGTGTTAGTGACTTGTCCTGGGTCTGTCACAGTGTATTCTACCCACTGACAAGGGTTAGAGCCTTGTGCCCTGTCTGTCAGTGTGTATTCTACCCATTGACAAGTGTTAGTGACTTGTGCTGTGTCTGTCAGTGCATATTCTACCCATTGCAAGTATTAGTGACATGTGCTGTGTCTGTCGGTGTGTATTCTACCCATTGACAAGTGTTAGTGACTTGTGCTGTGTCTGTTGGTGTGTATTCTACCCATTGACAAGTGTTAGTGACTTGTGCTGTGTCTGTCGGTGTGTATTCTACCCATTGACAAGTGTTACTGAGTTGCGCTGTGTCTGGCCATGTGTATTCTACCCACTGACAAGTATTGCTGAATTGTGCTGTGTCTGTTGGTTACTTTTCTACCCATTGACAAGTATTGCTGAATTGTGCTGTGTCTGTTGGTTACTTTTCTACCCATTGGCAAGTGTTAGTGAATTGTGCTGTGTCTGTCATTGTGTATTCTACCTAATGACAAGTGTTAGTGACTAGTGCTGTGTCTGTCGGTGTGTATTCTACCCATTGACAAGTGTTAGTGACTTGTGCTGTGTCTGTTGGTGTGTATTCTACCCATTGACAAGTGTTAGTGACTTGTGCTGTGTCTGTCAGTGTGTATTCTACCCACTGACAAGTGTTAGTGACTTGTGCTGTGTCTGTTGTCTCGTATTCTACCCACTGACTAGTGTAAGTGACTTGTGCTTTGTCTGTTGGTGTGTATTCTACCCATTGACAAGTGTTAGTGACTTGTGCTGTGTCTGTCAGTGTGTATTCTACCCATTGACAAGTGTTAGTGACTTGTGCTGTGTCTGTTGGTGTGTATTCTACCCATTGACAAGTGTTAGTGACTTGTGCTGTGTCTGTCAGTGTGTATTCTACCCATTGACAAGTGTTAGTGACTTGTGCTGTGTCTGTCAGTGTGTATTCTACCCATTGACAAGTGTTAGTGACTTGTGCTGTATCTGTCAGTGTATATTTTACCCATTGAAAAGTGTTAGTGACTTCTGCTGTGTCTGTCCATATGTATTCTACCCATTGACAAGTGTTAGTGACTTGTGCTGTGTCTGTCAGTGTGTATTCTACCCATTGACAAGTGTCAGTGACTTGTGCTGTGTCTGTTGCAGTGTATTCTACCCATTGACAAGTATTAGTGACTTGTGCTGTGTCTGTCAGTGTGTATTCTACCCATTGACAAGTGTTAGTGACTTGTGCTGTGTCTGTCAGTGTGTATTCTACCCATTGACAAGTGTTAGTGACTTGTGCTGTGTCTGTCAGTGTGTATTCTACCCATTGACAAGTGTTAGTGACTTGTGCTGTGTCTGTTGGTGTGTATTCTACCCATTGACAAGTGTTAGTGACTTGTGCTGTGTCTGTCAGTGTGTATTCTACCCATTGACAAGTGTTAGTGACTTGTGCTGTGTCTGTCTGTGTGTATTCTACCCATTGACAAGTGTTAGTGACTTGTGCTGTGTCTGTCATTGTGTATTCTACCCATTGACAAGTGTTAGTGACTTGTGCTGTGTCTGTCAGTGTGTATTCTACCCATTGACAAGTGTTAGTGACTTGTGCTGTGTCTGTCAGTGTGTATTCTACCCATTGACAAGTGTCAGTGACTTGTACTGTGTCTTTCTGTGTGTATTCTACACATTGACAAGTGTCAGTGACTTTTGCTGTGTCTGTTGGTGTGTATTCTACCCATTGACAAGTGTTATTGTGCTGTGTCTGTTGGTGTGTATTCTACCCATTGACAAGTGTTAGTGACTTGTGCTGTGTCTGTCATTGTGTATTCTACCCATTGACAAGTGTTAGTGACTTGTGCTGTGTCTGTCAGTGTGTATTCTACCCATTGACAAGTGTTAGTGACTTGTGCTGTGTCTGTTGGTGTGTATTCTACCCATTGACAAGTGTTAGTGACTTGTGCTGTGTCTGTCAGTGTGTATTCTACCCATTGACAAGTGTTAGTGACTTGTGCTGTGTCTGTTGGTGTGTATTCTACCCATTGACAAGTGTTAGTGACTTGTGCTGTGTCTGTTGGTGTGTATTCTACCCATTGACAAGTGTTAGTGACTTGTGCTGTGTCTGTCAGTGTGTATTCTACCCATTGACAAGTGTTAGTGACTTGTGCTGTGTCTGTTGGTGTGTATTCTACCCATTGACAAGTGTTATTGTGCTGTGTCTGTTGGTATGTATTCTACCCATTGACAAGTATTAGTGCTGTCTCTGTCAGTGTGTATTCTACCCATTGACAAGTGCTAGTGACTTGTGCTGTGTCTGTTGGTGTGTATTCTACCCATTGACAAGTGTTAGTGACTTGTGCTGTGTCTGTCAGTGTGTATTCTACCCATTGACAAGTGTTAGTGACTTGTGCTGTGTCTGTCATTGTGTATTCTACCCATTGATAAGTATTAGTGACTTGTGCTGTGTCTGTGTGTATTCTACCCATTGACAAGTGTTAGTGACTTGTGCTGTGTCTGTCAGTGTGTATTCTACCCATTGACAAGTGTTAGTGACTTGTGCTGTGTCTGTCAGTGTGTATTCTACCCATTGACAAGTGTTAGTGACTTGTGCTGTGTCTGTTGGTGTGTATTCTACCCATTGACAAGTGTTAGTGACTTGTGCTGTGTCTGTCAGTGTGTATTCTACCCATTGACAAGTGTTAGTGACTTGTGCTGTGTCTGTCAGTGTGTATTCTACCCATTGACAAGTGTTAGTGACTTGTGCTGTGTCTGTCCATGTGTATTCTACCCATTTACAAGTGTTAGTGACTTGTGCTGTGTCTGTTGGTGTGTATTCTACCCATTAACAAGTGTTAGTAACTTGTGCTGTGTCTGTCTGTGTGTATTCCACCCATTGACAAGTGTTAGTGACTTGTGCTGTGTCTGTTGGTGTGTATTCTACCCATTGACAAGTGTTAGTGACTTGTGCTGTGTCTGTCAGTGTGTATTCTACCCATTGACAAGTGTTAGTGACTTGTGCTGTGTCTGTCGGTGTGTATTCTACCCATTGACAAGTGTTAGTGACTTGTGCTGTGTCTGTTGGTGTATTCTACCCATTGACAAGTGTTAGTGACTTGTGCTGTGTCTGTCAGTGTGTATTCTACCCATTGACAAGTGTTAGTGACTTGTGCTGTGTCTGTCGGTGTGTATTCTACCCATTGACAAGTGTTAGTGACTTGTGCTGTGTCTGTCAGTGTGTATTCTACCCATTGACAAGTGTTAGTGACTTGTGCTGTGTCTGTCAGTGTGTATTCTACCCATTGACAAGTGTTAGTGACTTGTGCTGTGTGTGCTGGTGTGTATTCTACCCATTGACAAGTATTAGTGACTTGTGCTGTGTCTGTCAGTGTGTATTCTACCCATTGACAAGAGTTAGTGACTTGTGCTATGTCTGTTGTTGTGTATTCTACCCATTGACAAGTGTTAGTAACTTGTGCTGTGTCTGTCGGTGTGTATTCTACCCATTGGCGAGTATTAGTGACTTGTGCAGTGTATGTCTGTGTATTCTACCAAATGACAAATGTTAGTGACTTGTGATGTGTCTGTCACTGTGTATTCTACCCATTGACAAGTGTTAGTGACTTGTGCTGTGTCTGTCGGTGTGTATTCTACCCATTGACAAGTGTTAGTGACTTGTGCTGTGTCTGTCAGTGTGTATTCTACCCATTGACAAGTGTTAGTGACTTGTGCTGTGTCTGTCAGTGTGTATTCTACCCACTGACAAGAGTTAGAGACTTGTGCTGTGTCTGTCTGTCTGGTGTGTATTCTACCCATTTTGAAGTGTTAGTGACTTGTGCTGTGTCTGTCAGTGTGTATTCTACCCATTGACAAGTATTAGTGACTTGTGCTGTGTCTGTTGGTGTGTATTCTACCCATTGACAAGTGTTAGTGACTTGTGCTGTGTCTGTTGGTGTGTATTCTACCCATTGACAAGTGTTAGTGACTTGTGCTGTGTCTGTCAGTGTGTATTCTACCCATTGACAAGTGTTAGTGACTTGTGCTGTGTCTGTCAGTGTGTATTCTACCCATTGACAAGTGTTAGTGACTTGTGCTGTGTCTGTTGGTGTGTATTCTACCCATTGACAAGTGTTAGTGACTTGTGCTGTGTCTGTTGGTGTGTATTCTACCCATTGACAAGTGTTAGTGACTTGTGCTGTGTCTGTCATTGTGTATTCTACCCATTGACAAGTGTTAGTGACTTGTGCTGTGTCTGTTGGTGTGTATTCTACCCATTGACAAGTGTTAGTGACTTGTGCTGTGTCTGTTGGTGTGTATTCTACCCATTGACAAGTGTTAGTGACTTGTGCTGTGTCTGTCAGTGTGTATTCTACCCATTGACAAGTGTTAGTGACTTGTGCTGTGTCTGTCAGTGTGTATTCTACCCATTGACAAGTGTTAGTGACTTGTGCTGTGTCTGTTGGTGTGTATTCTACCCATTGACAAGTGTTAGTGACTTGTGCTGTGTCTGTCGGTGTGTATTCTACCCATTGACAAGTGTTAGTGACTTGTGCTGTGTCTGTCAGTGTGTATTCTACCCATTGACAAGTGTTAGTGACTTGTGCTGTGTCTGTCAGTGTGTATTCTACCCATTAAAAAGTGTTAGCGATTTTTGCTGTGTCTGTCCATATCTATTCTACCTATTGACAAAGTGTTAGTGACTTCTGCTGTGTCTGTCAGTGTGTATTCTACCCATTGACAAGTGTTAGTGACTTGTGCTGTGTCTGTCAGTGTATTCTACCCATTGACAAGTATTAGTGACTTGTGCTGTGTCTGTCAGTGTGTATTCTACCCATTGACAAGTGTTAATGACTTGTGTTGTGTCTGTTGTTGTGTATTCTACCCATTGACAAGTGTTAGTGACTTATGCTGTGTCTGTCAGTGTGTATTCTACCCATTGACAAGTGTTAGTGACTTGTGCTGTGTCTGTTTGTGTGTATTCTACCCATTGACAAGTGTTAGTGACTTGTGCTGTGTCTGTCAGTGTGTATTCTACCCATTGACAAGTGTTAGTGACTTGTGCTGTGTCTGTCTGTGTGTATTCTACCCATTGACAAGTGTTAGTGACTTGTGCTGTGTCTGTCATTGTGTATTCTACCCATTGACAAGTGTTAGTGACTTGTGCTGTGTCTGTCAGTGTGTATTCTACCCATTGACAAGTGTTAGTGACTTGTGCTGTGTCTGTCAGTGTGTATTCTACCCATTGACAAGTATTAGTGACTTGTGCTGTGTCTGTCTGTGTGTATTCTACCCATTGACAAGTGTCAGTGACTTGTGCTGTGTCTGTTGGTGTGTATTCTACCCATTGACAAGTGTTAGTGACTTGTGCTGTGTCTGTTGGTGTGTATTCTACCCATTGACAAGTGTTAGTGACTTGTGCTGTGTCTGTCAGTGTGTATTCTACCCATTGACAAGTGTTAGTGACTTGTGCTGTGTCTGTCAGTGTGTATTCTACCCATTGAGAAGTGTTAGTGACTTGTGCTGTGTCTGTTGATGTGTATTCTACCCATTGACAAGTGTCATTGACTTGTGCTGTGTCTGTCTCTGTGTATTGTACCCATTGACAAGTGTCAGTGGCATTTGCTGTGTCTGTTGGTGTGTATTATACCCATTGAGAAGTGTTAGTGACTTGTGCTGTGTCTGTTGGTGTGTATTCTACCCATTGACAAGTGTTAGTGACTTGTGCTGTGTCTGTCAGTGTGTATTCTACCCATTGACAAGTGTTAGTGACTTGTGCTGTGTCTGTTGGTGTGTATTCTACCCATTGACAAGTGTTAGTGACTTGTGCTGTGTCTGTTGGTGTGTATTCTACCCATTGACAAGTGTTAGTGACTTGTGCTGTGTCTGTCAGTGTGTATTCTACCCATTGACAAGTGTTAGTGACTTGTGCTGTGTCTGTCAGTGTGTATTCTACCCATTGACAAGTGTTAGTGACTTGTGCTGTGTCTGTCTGTGTGTATTGTATCCACTGAAAAAAGTTAGTGACTTGTGCTGTGTCTGTCAGTGTTTTCTACCCATTCACAAGTGTTAGTGACTTGTGCTGTGTCTGTCAGTGTGTATTCTGCACATTGACAAGTGTTAGTGACTTGTGCTGTGTCTGTTGGTGTATATTCTACTCATTGACAAGTGTTAGTGACTTGTGCTGTGTCTGTGGGTGTGTATTCTACCCATTGACAAGTGTTAGTGACTTGTGCTGTGTCTGTCAGTGTGTATTCTACCCATTGACAAGTGTTAGTGACTTGTGCTGTGTCTGTCAGTGTGTATTCTACCCATTGACAAGTGTTAGTGACTTGTGCTGTGTCTGTTGGTGTGTATTCTACCCATTGACAAGTGTTAGTGACTTGTGCTGTGTCTGTCAGTGTGTATTCTACCCATTGAGAAGTGTTACTGACTTGTGCTGTGTCTGTCAGTGTGTATTCTACCCATTGACAAGTGTTAGTGACTTGTGCTGTGTCTGTCAGTGTGTATTCTACCCATTGACAAGAGTTAGTGACTTGTGCTGTGTCTGTCAGTGTGTATTCTACCCATTGACAAGTGTTAGTGACTTGTGCTGTGTCTGTTGGTGTGTATTCTACCCATTGACAAGTGTTAGTGACTTGTGCTGTGTCTGTCAGTGTGTATTCTACCCATTGACAAGTGTTAGTGACTTGTGCTGTGTCTGTTGGTGTGTATTCTATCCATTGACAAGTGTTAGTGACTTGTGCTGTGTCTGTCAGTGTGTATTCTACCCATTGACAAGTGTTAGTGACTTGTGCTGTGTCTGTCAGTGTGTATTCTACCCATTGACAAGTGTTAGTGACTTATGCTGTGTCTGTCAGTGTGTATTCTACCCATTGACAAGTGTTAGTGACTTGTGCTGTGTCTGTTGGTGTGTATTCTACCCATTGACAAGTGTTAGTGACTTGTGCTGTGTCTGTTGGTGTGTATTCTACCCATTGACAAGTGTTAGTGACTTGTGCTGTGTCTGTCAGTGTGTATTCTACCCATTGAAAAGTGTTAGTGACTTGTGCTGTGTCTGTCAGTGTGTATTCTACCCATTGACAAGTGTTAGTGACTTGTGCTGTGTCTGTCAGTGTGTATTCTACCCATTGACAAGTGTTAGTGACTTGTGCTGTGTCTGTTGGTGTGTATTCTACCCATTGACAAGTGTTAGTGACTTGTGCTGTGTCTGTCAGTGTGTATTCTACCCATTGACAAGTGTTAGTGACTTATGCTGTGTCTGTCAGTGTGTATTCTACCCATTGACAAGTGTTAGTGACTTGTGCTGTGTCTGTTGGTGTGTATTCTACCCATTGACAAGTGTTAGTGACTTGTGCTGTGTCTGTCAGTGTGTATTCTACCCATTGACAAGTGTTAGTGACTTGTGCTGTGTCTGTCAGTGTGTATTCTACCCATTGACAAGTGTTAGTGACTTGTGCTGTGTCTGTCAGTGTGTATTCTACCCATTGACAAGTGTTAGTGACTTGTGCTGTGTCTGTCAGTGTGTATTCTACCCATTGACAAGTGTTAGTGACTTGTGCTGTGTCTGTCAGTGTGTATTCTACCCATTGACAAGTGTTAGTGACTTGTACTGTGTCTGTCAGTGTGTATTCTACCCATTGACAAGTGTTAGTGACTTGTGCTGTGTCTGTCAGTGTGTATTTTACCCATTGACAAGTGTTAGTGACTTGTGCTGTGTCTGTTGGTGTGTATTCTACCCATTGACAAGTGTTAGTGACTTGTGCTGTGTCTGTCAGTGTGTATTCTACCCACTGACAAGTGTTAGTGACTTGTGCTGTGTCTGTCAGTGTGCATTCTTCCCATTGACAAGTGTTAGTGGCTTGTGCTGTGTCTGTCAGTGTGTATTCTACCCATTGACAAGTGTTAGTGACTTGTGCTGTGTCTGTCAGTGTGTATTCTACCCATTGACAAGTGTTAGTGACTTGTGCTGTGTCTGTCAGTGTGTATTCTACCCATTGACAAGTGTTAGTGACTTGTGCTGTGTCTGTCAGTGTGTATTCTACCCATTGGCAAGTGTTAGTGACTTGTGCTGTGTCTGTTGGTGTGTATTCTACCCATTGACAAGTGTTAGTGACTTGTGCTGTGTCTGTCAGTGTGTATTCTACCCATTGTCAAGTGTTAGTGACTTATGCTGTGTCTGTCAGTGTGTATTCTACCCATTGACAAGTGTTAGTGACTTGTGCTGTGTCTGTTGGTGTGTATTCTACCCATTGACAAGTGTTAGTGACTTGTGCTGTGTCTGTCAGTGTGTATTCTACTCATTGACAAGTGTTAGTGACTTGTGCTGTGTCTGTCAGTGTGTATTCTACCCATTGACAAGTGTTAGTGACTTGTGCTGTGTCTGTCAGTGTGTATTCTACCCATTGACAAGTGTTAGTGACTTGTGCTGTGTCTGTTGGTGTGTATTCTACCCATTGACAAGTGTTAGTGACTTGTGCTGTGTCTGTCAGTGTGTATTCTATCCATTGACAAGTGTTAGTGACTTGTGCTGTGTCTGTCAGTGTGTATTCTACCCATTGACAAGTGTTAGTGACTTGTGCTGTGTCTGTCAGTGTGTATTCTACCCATTGACAAGTGTTAGTGACTTGTGCTGTGTCTGTGTGTATTCTACCCATTGACAAGTGTTAGTGACTTGTGCTGTGTCTGTCAGTGTGTATTCTACCCATTGTCAAGTGTTAGTGACTTGTGCTGTGTCTGTCAGTGTGTATTCTACCCATTGACAAGTGTTAGTGACTTGTGCTGTGTCTGTTGGTGTGTATTCTACCCATTGACAAGTGTTAGTGACTTGTGCTGTGTCTGTCAGTGTGTATTCTGCCCATTGACAAGTGTTAGTGACTTGTGCTGTGTCTGTCTGTTGGTGTATATTCTACCCACTGACAAGTGTTAGTGACTTGTGCTGTGTCTGTCAGTGTGTATTCTACCCATTGACAAGTGTTAGTGACTTGTGCTGTGTCTGTTGGTGTGTATTCTACCCATTGACAAGTGTTAGTGACTTGTGCTGTGTCTGTCAGTGTGTATTCTACCCATTGACAAGTGTTAGTGACTTGTGCTGTGTCTGTCAGTGTGTATTCTACCCATTGACAAGTGTTAGTGACTTGTGCTGTGTCTGTCGGTGTGTATTCTACCCATTGACAAGTGTTAGTGACTTGTGCTGTGTCTGTCAGTGTGTATTCTACCCATTGACAAGTGTTAGTGACTTGTGCTGTGTATGTCAGTGTGTATTCTACCCATTGACAAGTGTTAGTGACTTGTGCTGTGTCTGTTGGTGTGTATTCTACCCATTGACAAGTGTTAGTGACTTGTGCTGTGTCTGTCAGTGTGTATTCTACCCATTGACAAGTGTTAGTGACTTGTGCTGTGTCTGTCAGTGTGTATTCTACCCATTGACAAGTGTTAGTGACTTGTGCTGTGTCTGTCAGTGTGTATTCTACCCATTGACAAGTGTTAGTGACTTGTGCTATGTCTGTTGGTGTGTATTCTACCCATTGGCAAATGTTAGTGACTTGTGCTGTGTCTGTCAGTGTGTATTCTACCCAGTTAGAAGTGTTAGTGACTTGTGCTGTGTCTGTCGGAGTGTATTCTACCCATTGCAAGTGTTAGTGACTTGTGCTGTGTCTGTTGGTGTATTCTACCTATTGACAAGTGTTAGTGACTTGTGCTGTGTCTGTCAGTGTGTATTCTACCCATTGACAAGTGTTAGTGACTTGTGCTGTGTCTGTGTGTATTCTACCCATTGACAAGTGTTAGTGACTTGTGCTGTGTCTGTTGGTGTGTATTCTACCCATTGACAAGTGTTAGTGACTTGTGCTGTGTCTGTCAGTGTGTATTCTACCCATTGACAAGTGTTAGTGACTTGTGCTGTGTCTGTTGGTGTATTCTACCCATTGACAAGTGTTAGTGACTTGTGCTGTGTCTGTCGGTGTGTATTCTACCCATTGACAAGTGTTAGTGACTTGTGCTGTGTCTGTCAGTGTGTATTCTACCCATTGACAAGTGTTAGTGACTTGTGCTGTGTCTGTGTGTATTCTACCCATTGACAAGTGTTAGTGACTTGTGCTGTGTCTGTCAGTGTGTATTCTACCCATTGACAAGTGTTAGTGACTTGTGCTGTGTCTGTCAGTGTGTATTCTACCCATTGACAAGTGTTAGTGACTTGTGCTGTGTCTGTCAGTGTGTATTCTACCCATTGACAAGTGTTAGTGACTTGTGCTGTGTCTGTTGGTGTGTATTCTACCCATTGACAAGTATTAGTGACTTGTGCTGTGTCTGTCAGTGTGTATTCTACCCATTGACAAGTGTTAGTGACTTGTGCTGTGTCTGTCAGTGTGTATTCTACCCATTGACAAGTGTTAGTGACTTGTGCTGTGTCTGTCAGTGTGTATTCTACCCATTGACAAGTGTTAGTGACTTGTGCTGTGTCTGTCAGTGTGTATTCTACCCATTGACAAGTGTTAGTGACTTGTGCTGTGTCTGTCAGTGTGTATTCTACCCATTGACAAGTGTTAGTGACTTGTGCTGTGTCTGTCAGTGTGTATTCTACCCATTGACAAGTGTTAGTGACTTGTGCTGTGTCTGTCAGTGTGTATTCTACCCATTGACAAGTGTTAGTGACTTGTGCTGTGTCTGTTGGTGTGTATTCTACCCATTGACAAGTGTTAGTGACTTGTGCTGTGTCTGTTGGTGTGTATTCTACCCATTGACAAGTGTTAGTGACTTGTGCTGTGTCTGTTGGTGTGTATTCTACCCATTGACAAGTGTTAGTGACTTGTGCTGTGTCTGTCAGTGTGTATTCTACCCATTGACAAGTATTAGTGACTTGTGCTGTGTCTGTCAGTGTGTATTCTACCCATTGACAAGTGTTTTTGACTTGTGCTGTGTCTGTCAGTGTATATTTTACCCATTGAAAAGTGTTAGTGACTTCTGCTGTGTCTGTCCGTATGTATTCTACCCATTGACAAAGTGTTAGTGACTTGTGCTGTGTCTGTCAGTGTGTATTCTACCCATTGACAAGTGTTAGTGACTTGTGCTGTGTCTGTTGGTGCATTTTCTACCCATTGACAAGTGTTAGTGACTTGTGCTGTGTCTGTCAGTGTGTATTCTACCCACTGACAAGTGTTATTGACTTTTCCTGGGTCTGTCTGAGTGTATTCTACACATTGCAAGTATTAGTGACTTGTGCTGTGTCTGTCAGTGTGTATTCTACCCATTGACAAGTGTTAATGACTTATGCTGTGTCTGTCAGTGTGTATTCTACTCATCGACAAGTATTAATGACTTCTGCTGTGTCTGTTGGTGTATTCTACCCATTGACAAGTGTTAGTGACTTGTGCTGTGTCTGTCAGTGTGTATTCTACCCATTGACAAGTGTTAGTGACTTGTACTGTGTCTGTCAGTGTGTATTCTACCCATTGACAAGTGTTAGTGACTTGTGCTGTGTCTGTCAGTGTGTATTCTACCCATTGACAAGTGTTAGTGACTTGTGCTGTGTCTGTCAGTGTGTATTCTACCCATTGACAAGTGTTAGTGACTTGTGCTGTGTCTGTCAGTGTGTATTCTACCCATTGACAAGTGTTAGTGACTTGTGCTGTGTCTGTCAGTGTGTATTCTACCCATTGACAAGTGTTAGTGACTTGTGCTGTGTCTGTCAGTGTGTATTCTACCCATTGACAAGTGTTAGTGACTTGTGCTGTGTCTGTCGGTGTGTATTCTACCCATTGACAAGTGTTAGTGACTTGTGCTGTGTCTGTCAGTGTGTATTCTACCCATTGACAAGTGTTAGTGACTTGTGCTGTGTCTGTCAGTGTGTATTCTACCCATTGACAAGTGTTAGTGACTTGTGCTGTGTCTGCTGGTGTATTCTACCCATTGACAAGTGTTAGTGACTTGTGCTGTGTCTGTCGGTGTGTATTCTACCCACTGACAAGTGTTAGTGACTTGTGCTGTGTCTGTCAGTGTGTATTCTACCCATTGACAAGTGTTAGTGACTTGTGCTGTGTCTGTCAGTGTGTATTCTACCCATTGACAAGTGTTAGTGACTTGTGCTGTGTCTGTCAGTGTGGTTTCTACCCATTGACAACTGTTAGTGACTTGTGCTGTGTCTGTCATGTGTATTCTACCCATTGACAAGTGTTAGTGACTTGTGCTGTGTCTGTGGTGTGTATTCTACCCATTGACAAGTGTTAGTGACTTGTGCTGTGTCTGTCAGTGTGTATTCTACCCATTGACAAGTGTTAGTGACTTGTGCTGTGTCTGTCAGTGTGTATTCTACCCATTGACAAGTGTTAGTGACTTGTGCTGTGTCTGTTGGTGTGTATTCTACCCATTGACAAGTGTTAGTGACTTGTGCTGTGTCTGTTGGTGTGTATTCTACCCATTGACAAGTGTTAGTGACTTGTGCTGTGTCTGCTGGTGTGTATTCTACCCATTGACAAGTGTTAGTGACTTGTGCTGTGTCTGTCAGTGTGTATTCTACCCATTGACAAGTGTTAGTGACTTGTGCTGTGTCTGTCAGTGTGTATTCTACCCATTGACAAGTGTTAGTGACTTGTGCTGTGTCTGTGTGTATTCTACCCATTGACAAGTGTTAGTGACTTGTGCTGTGTCTGTCGGTGTGTATTCTACCCATTGACAAGTGTTAGTGACTTGTGCTGTGTCTGTTGGTGTGTATTCTACCCATTGACAAGTGTTAGTGACTTGTGCTGTGTCTGTCAGTGTGTATTCTACCCATTGACAAGTGTTAGTGACTTGTGCTGTGTCTGTCAGTGTGTATTCTACCCATTGACAAGTGTTAGTGACTTGTGCTGTGTCTGTCAGTGTGTATTCTACCCATTGACAAGTGTTAGTGACTTGTGCTGTGTCTGTCGGTGTGTATTCTACCCATTGACAAGTGTTAGTGACTTGTGCTGTGTCTGTCAGTGTGTATTCTACCCATTGACAAGTGTTCGTGACTTGTGCTGTGTCTGTCAGTGTGTATTCAGCCCATTGACAAGTGTTAGTGACTTGTGCTGTGTCTGTCAGTGTGTATTCTACCCATTGACAAGTGTTAGTGACTTGTGCTGTGTCTGTCAGTGTGTATTCTACCCATTGACAAGTGTTAGTGACTTGTGCTGTGTCTGTTGGTGTGTATTCTACCCATTGACAAGTGTTAGTGACTTGTGCTGTGTCTGTCAGTGTGTATTCTACCCATTGACAAGTGTTAGTGACTTGTGCTGTGTCTGTCAGTGTATATTAGTGACTTGTGCTGTGTCTGTCAGTGTGTATTCTACCCATTGACAAGTGTTAGTGACTTGTGCTGTGTCTGTTGGTGTGTATTCTACCCATTGACAAGTGTTAGTGACTTGTGCTGTGTCTGTCAGTGTGTATTCTACCCATTGACAAGTGTTAGTGACTTGTGCTGTGTCTGTTGGTGTGTATTCTACCCATTGACAAGTGTTAGTGACTTGTGCTGTGTCTGTCAGTGTGTATTCTACCCATTGACAAGTGTTAGTGACTTGTGCTGTGTCTGTCAGTGTGTATTCTACCCATTGACAAGTGTTAGTGACTTGTGCTGTGTCTGTCAGTGTGTATTCTACCCATTGACAAGTGTTAGTGACTTGTGCTGTGTCTGTCAGTGTGTATTCTACCCATTGACAAGTGTTAGTGACTTGTGCTGTGTCTGTCAGTGTTTTCTACCCATTCACAAGTGTTAGTGACTTGTGCTGTGTCTGTCAGTGTGTATTTTACCCATTGACAAGTGTTAGTGACTTGTGCTGTGTCTGTCAGTGTGTATTCTACCCATTGACAAGTGTTAGTGACTTGTGCTGTTTCTGTCAGTGTGTATTCTACCCATTGACAAGTGTTAGTGACTTGTGCTGTGTCTGTCAGTGTGTATTCTACCCATTGACAAGTGTTAGTGACTTGTGCTGTGTCTGTTGGTGTGTATTCTACCCATTGACAAGTGTTAGTGACTTGTGCTGTGTCTGTCAGTGTGTATTCTACCCATTGACAAGTGTTAGTGACTTGTGCTGTGTCTGTTGGTGTGTATTCTACCCATTGACAAGTGTTAGTGACTTGTGCTGTGTCTGTCAGTGTGTATTCTACCCATTGACAAGTGTTAGTGACTTTTCCTGGGTCTGTCTGAGTGTGTTCTACCCATTGACAAGTGTTAGTGACTTGTGCTGTGTCTGTCAGTGTGTATTCTACCCATTGACAAGTGTTAGTGACTTGTGCTGTGTCTGTTGGTGTGTATTCTACCCATTGACAAGTGTTAGTGACTTGTGCTGTGTCTGTCAGTGTGTATTCTACCCATTGACAAGTGTTAGTGACTTGTGCTGTGTCTGTTGGTGTGTATTCTACCCATTGACAAGTGTTAGTGACTTGTGCTGTGTCTGTTGGTGTGTATTCTACCCATTGACAAGTGTTAGTGACTTGTGCTGTGTCTGTCAGTGTGTATTCTACCCATTGACAAGTGTTAGTGACTTGTGCTGTGTCTGTCGGTGTGTATTCTACCCATTGACAAGTGTTAGTGACTTGTGCTGTCTGTCAGTGTGTATTCTACCCATTGACAAGTGTTAGTGACTTGTGCTGTGTCTGTCAGTGTGTATTCTACCCATTGACAAGTATTAGTGACTTGTGCTGTGTCTGTCAGTGTGTATTCTACCCATTGACAAGTGTTAGTGACTTGTGCTGTGTCTGTCGGTGTGTATTCTACCCATTGACAAGTGTTAGTGACTTGTGTTGTCCGTCAGTGTGTATTCTACCCATTCCAAGTATTAGTGTCTTGTGCTGTGTCTGTCGGTGTGTATTCTACCCATTGACAAGAGTTAGTGACTTCTGCTATGTCTGTTGTTGTGTATTCTACCTATTGACAAGTGTTAGTAACTTGTGCTGTGTCTGTTGGTGTGAATTCCACATATTGCAAGTGTAAATGACTCGTGCTGTGTCTGTTGGTGTATATTCTACCCATTGACAAGTGTCAGTGACTTGTGCTATGTCTGTTTCTGTGTATTCCACCCATTGGCAAGTGTTATTGTGCTGTGTCTGTCAGTGTGTTATCTACCCATTGAGAAGTGTTAGTGACTTGTACTGTGTCTGTCAGTGTGTATTCTACCCATTGACAAGTGTTAGTGACTTGTGCTGTGTCTGTCAGTGTGTATTCTACCCATTGACAAGTGTTAGTGACTTGTGCTGTGTCTGTTGGTGTGTATTCTACCCATTGACAAGTGTTAGTGACTTGTGCTGTGTCTGTCGGTGTGTATTCTACCCATTGACAAGTGTTAGTGACTTGTGCTGTGTCTGTCAGTGTGTATTCTACCCATTGACAAGTGTTAGTGACTTGTGCTGTGTCTGTCGGTGTGTATTCTACCCATTGACAAGTGTTAGTGACTTGTGCTGTGTCTGTCAGTGTGTATTCTACCCATTGACAAGTGTTAGTGACTTGTGCTGTGTCTGTCAGTGTGTATTCTACCCATTGACAAGTGTTAGTGACTTGTGCTGTGTCTGTGTGTATTCTACCCATTGACAAGTGTTAGTGACTTGTGCTGTGTCTGTTGGTGTGTATTCTACCCATTGACAAGTGTTAGTGACTTGTGCTGTGTCTGTCAGTGTGTATTCTACCCATTGACAAGTGTTAGTGACTTGTGCTGTGTCTGTCAGTGTGTATTCTACCCATTGACAAGTGTTAGTGACTTGTGCTGTGTCTGTTGGTGTGTATTCTACCCATTGACAAGTGTTAGTGACTTGTGCTGTGTCTGTCAGTGTGTATTCTACCCATTGACAAGTGTTAGTGACTTGTGCTGTGTCTGTCAGTGTATTCTACCCATTGACAAGTGTTAGTGACTTGTGCTGTGTCTGTCTGTGTGTATTCTACCCATTGACAAGTGTTAGTGACTTGTGCTGTGTCTGTCAGTGTGTATTCTACCCATTGACAAGTATTAGTGACTTGTGCTGTGTGTCTTTGTGTATTCTACCAATTGACAAATGTTAGTGACTTGTGCTGTGTCTGCTGGTGTGTATTCTACCCATTGACAAGTGTTAGTGACTTGTGCTGTGTCTGTCAGTGTGTATTCTACCCATTGACAAGTGTTAGTGACTTGTGCTGTGTCTGTCAGTGTGTATTCTACCCATTGACAAGTGTTAGTGACTTGTGCTGTGTCTGTCAGTGTGTATTCTACCCATTGACAAGTGTTAGTGACTTGTGCTGTGTCTGTTGGTGTGTATTCTACCCATTGACAAGTGTTAGTGACTTGTGCTGTGTCTGTCAGTGTGTATTCTACCCATTGACAAGTGTTAGTGACTTGTGCTGTGTCTGTCAGTGTGTATTCTACCCATTGACAAGTATTAGTGACTTGTGCTGTGTCTGTCGTGTGTATTCTACCCATTGACAAGTATTAGTGACATTTTGTCTGTCAGTGTGTATTCTACCCATTGACAAGTGTTAGTGACTTGTGCTGTGTCTGTGTGTGTATTCTACCTATTGACAAGTATTAGTGACTTGGGCTGTGTATGTCAGTGTGTATTCTACCCATTGGCAAGTGTTAGTGACTTGTGCTGTGTCTGTTGGTGTGTATTCTACCCATTGACAAGTGTTAGTGACTTGTGCTGTGTCTGTCAGTGTGTATTCTACCCATTGACAAGTGTTAGTGACTTGTGCTGTGTCTGTTGGTGTGTATTCTACCCATTGACAAGTGTTAGTGACTTGTGCTGTGTCTGTTGGTGTGTATTCTACCCATTGACAAGTGTTAGTGACTTGTGCTGTGTCTGTCAGTGTGTATTCTACCCATTGACAAGTGTTAGTGACTTGTGCTGTGTCTGTCAGTGTGTATTCTACCCATTGACAAGTGTTAGTGACTTGTGCTGTGTCTGTCAGTGTGTATTCTACCCATTGACAAGTGTTAGTGACTTGTGCTGTGTCTGTCAGTGTGTATTCTACCCATTGACAAGTGTTAGTGACTTGTGCTGTGTCTGTTGGTGTATTCTACCCATTGACAAGTGTTAGTGACTTGTGCTGTGTCTGTCAGTGTATATTCTACCCATTGACAAGTGTTAGTGACTTGTGCTGTGTCTGTTGGTGTGTATTCTACCCATTGACAAGTGTTAGTGACTTGTGCTGTGTCTGTCAGTGTGTATTCTACCCATTGACAAGTGTTAGTGACTTGTGCTGTGTCTGTCAGTGTGTATTCTACCCACTGACAAGTGTTAGTGACTTGTGCTCTGTCTGTTGGTTCAGTGTGTATTCTACCCATTGTCAAGTGTTAGTGACTTATGCTGTGTCTGTCAGTGTGTATTCTACCCATTGACAAGTGTTAGTGACTTGTGCTGTGTCTGTCAGTGTGTATTCTACCCATTGACAAGTGTTAGTGACTTGTGCTGTGTCTGTCAGTGTGTATTCTACCCATTGACAAGTGTTAGTGACTTGTGCTGTGTCTGTCCATGTGTATTCTACCCATTGACAAGTGTTAGTGACTTGTGCTGTGTCTGTCAGTGTGTATTCTACCCATTGACAAGTGTTAGTGACTTGTGCTGTGTCTGTCAGTGTATTCTACCCATTGACAAGTGTTAGTGACTTGTGCTATGTCTGTGTGTATTCTACCCATTGACAAGTGTTAGTGACTTGTGCTGTGTCTGTTGGTGTGTATTCTACCCATTGACAAGTGTTAGTGACTTGTGCTGTGTCTGTTGGTGTGTATTCTACCCATTGACAAGTATTAGTGACTTGTGCTGTGTATGTCTTTGTGTATTCTACCCATTGACAAATGTTAGTGACTTGTGCTGTGTCTGTCAGTGTGTATTCTACCCATTGACAAGTGTTAGTGACTTGTGCTGTGTCTGTTGGTGTGTATTCTACCCATTGACAAGTGTTAGTGACTTGTGCTGTGTCTGTCAGTGTTTTCTACCCATTGACAAGTGTTAGTGACTTGTGCTGTGTCTGTCAGTGTGTATTCTACCCATTGACAAGTGTTAGTGACTTGTGCTGTGTCTGTCAGTGTGTATTCTACCCATTGACAAGTGTTAGTGACTTGTGCTGTGTCTGTCCATGTGTATTCTACCCATTGACAAGTATTAGTGACTTGTGCTGTGTCTGTCCATATGTATTGTACCCATTGACAAGAGTTAGTGACTTGTGCTGTGTCTGTCAGTGTGTATTCTACCCATTGACAAGTGTTAGTGACTTGTGCTGTGTCTGTCAGTGTGTATTCTACCCATTGACAAGTGTTAGTGACTTGTGCTGTGTCTGTCTGTGTGTATTCTACCCATTGACAAGTGTTAGTGACTTGTGCTGTGTCTGTGGGTGTGTATTCTACCCATTGACAAGTATTAGTGACTTGTGCTGTGTCTGTTGGTGTGTATTCTACCCATTGACAAGTGTTAGTGACTTGTGCTGTGTCTGTCAGTGTGTATTCTACCCATTGACAAGTATTAGTGACTTGTGCTGTGTCTGTCCGTGTGTATTCTACCCATTGACAAGTGTTAGTGACTTGTGCTGTGTCTGTTGGTGTGTATTCTACCCATTGACAAGTGTTAGTGACTTGTGCTGTGTCTATTGGTGTGTATTCTACCCATTGACAAGTGTTAGTGACTTGTGCTGTGTCTGTCGGTGTGTATTCTACCCATTAACAAGTGTTAGTAACTTGTGCTGTGTCTGTCTGTGTGTATTCTACCCATTGACAAGTGTTATTGTGCTGTGTCTGTTGGTATGTATTCTACCCATTGACAAGTTTTAGTGACTTGTGCTATGTATGTCTTTATGTATTCTACCCACTGACAAAAGTTAGTGACTGGTGCTTTGTCTGTCTGAGTGTTTTCTACCCATTGACAAGTGCTAGTGACTTGTACTGTGTGTGTGGGGGAATGTATTCTACCCATTGAAAGTATTAGTGATTTGTGCTGTGTCTGTCGGTGTGTATTCTACCTATTGACAAGTGTCAGTTACTTGTGCTGTTTCATTCTTTGTGTATTCTACCCATTGAAAAGTGTTAGTGACTTGTGCTGTGTTTGTCAGTGTGTATTCTATCCATTGACAAGTGTTAGTGACTTGTTCTGTGAATATTGCTGTGTATTCTACCCATTGTCAAGTGTTAGTGACTTGTGATATAAATAACTGAATAATCCACAATAATAGTCCAAACATCCACAGGAATCAAGCACGATAGTCCACAGACATAGATTTATAAAGGCGGCAAACGAAGGCAGCAGAAAATAGCAAATTCATTAATACGCGGATTAAATGATAAAGTCCAGAGTTTATTATTAAATGTAAGCGCTTTCACCTTTTGGCTTCTTCAGACATTTACAAAAAAAAAAATGCAACCTTTTGAATATCGTGTAAATGCATTTCATTGGTCAATCAAATCACTACGTCATTCAATTAAAATATATATAAAAAAATATATATAAAAAAACGTATGCCTATTCCATTAAAAACAACTACTTTCTGCTATACTAGCTTAAAAAAATATATATATATATATATAAAAAAACTATTACATATAAAAACTATTATATGTACAAAACTCTTACATATAAAATATATATATATACACATAAAAAACAAGTTATTAAGTGATTCAGGTGGACACTATAAGCCTTCTCGTTCTCAAAACAGGTTTGAGAGAGGCTTTGTCATTAAGACCAGGTTCTCTGTCTGCTTGACATCTAATAATCCACCTGAGTTCATTCTCTTCTGTAAATGTCTCAATGTCACCTCCACATAAACTTGGTTTAAAAATTTGAATCACTGAAAAAATAAATATATGATTGGGACCTCTGTCCATAGAATGCTTAGCTAGAGCATTTGTATGACTGCCTTTGCGAATGTGATAAACATGTTCCCTTATGCGTTCTCTGAATCTTCTATTAGTTTTACCTATATAGAAGGATTCACAGGAAACGCATCTAGCTAAATAAACCAAATGCTCACTTTGGCAGTCAGTATTGGTATGAAAATGAAATTCAACACCAGTAGTAGGATGTATAAATGAAGTCCTCTCATCAATGTTTGGACACTGTTTGCATTTCCCACAAGGCTTAGTATTTACTGAATTTCTGGTAAAGTCAGAAAATTCCATGCCTAAAGGACGATGGCAAAGAATAAGTTTCAAATTTCTTCTATTCCTAAAGGCATAAGTGGGTCTGGGTCCTACTATCCTGCCTATGTTTTCATCTAATAGAAGTACATTCCAATATTTCTCAAAGGTCGTCTTGACATTAAACATGTCTGAGGTGTAAAATATAGGTATTCTTAGATATGCTGGACCCGAGATGTTCCCTGAGTGGCCCTCAATAGATGCTCCTTCAGAAAAATATGGTCTGGCTCTAGAAGTTCTAAGGGAATTAACTGTACTAATGGCTTCATTTAATTCTCTTGGTTTATAACATGTCACTCAACTTTTCTTTAAGGTTGGAGATCTCTAACACAAAGTCATCTTGAGTCAGATTAAGTCTAGAGGCTCTCATGGCCTGACCCATAACCACATTTTTAAAGACAAATGGAGGATGCATGCTTTCTCGATGAAGTAAAGTATTTCTATAACATGCTTTACGATGAATTGTGGTATTCAACATTCCATTGTCTAACCTAATTATATACACATCTAGGAAGGAAATCCTTTCTCTAGAATAGTTAGTGGTAAATTCAAGAAAACTAGTAAGGTCGTTAACAGTTGATACCATATGAAGGAGCTCTACTTCCGTGCCAAACCATATAAAAAAGAGATCGTCTACAAAACGTTTATAAAATAAAGCTTTACTCCGAAACTCATGTAAAGGGAATAATTGATCTTCCTCCCACTTAGCCATTACTATGTTGGCATAGCTATTGGCACAAGAAGTGCCCATAGCTATGCCATCATTCTGTAAATAGAACTCATTATTGAAAGTAAAAACATTATTCTGCAAAACAATTTCCAAAAACATTGTTAGCTCATCTATGACTATCGGGGTTAAATCAGAATGTTCAGTTAAAAACTGATGTACCATTAACTCCCCTATGTCATTGGGGATCACAGTAAATAAGCTTTTAACATCCATAGTTACAAGGATGTAAAGTTTATTGTCAGGTACTTCTTTAATAAATGTATATAGTTCTAAGAGAAATTGTTTACTGTCCCTTAGTATGGTGGGGTTAACATTAACTATAGATATAAAGAAATGTTCCAGATAAAGGGATAAGGGTTCAGTGACCCAGCCTCTCCCAGTTACTATGGGATGCAGTGGTGGCTTCTCCAGTGACTTGTGGATCTTAGGAAGACCATGTATAATTGGTACGAGAGGTTTGTTAACTCTAAGAAACTTCATTAAAGTACAATCTATATCTTGACTTCTGTAAAGATCATCTAGTATATCATAGATCTTGAATATCTTATTAGTGACCTCATCTAATTCAATCCTAGTGTAATAATCACCTTCATTCAACATTAAAATCATGCTCTCTAGATAGTCTTCAGAGTCCATGAGAACAATGGGTCCTCCTTTGTCCGCAGGACGAATAACTATACTAAGGTCCTTAGACAAGTCAGATAAGGCCTTCCTTTGATTAAAGGTTAGGTTCTGTCTCCTAGCTTTCCTACTTTTATCTTTGTTGAGTTTATTCAACTCATGTAGATCTTGTTCAACCAACTTATTAAAAGTAGCCACCAAAGGATGTAAAGTTGGAACATATAAACTAGGAGTACGAAATGTGCCAATATTGCCTGACCTGTTGACATCCCCAAATTCCAATTTCAATTGTATATTATGTGTGAAAAGTCTAGTGTCCAAAACTGAATCAGTAACATTGCTTACACTACTAGGAATAAAGGATAAACCCTTATTCAAAACCTGGACTTCATACTTAGTAAGAATCTTATGGGATAAATTCAAAACTAGGGATTGGGAAGGCTTTCCCACATCTTCTTCAAAGTGGGTCCAGTGTGGTCTCCCCCTGAACCTTTCCTCTTCATCATCCCTCTGTTGTATGAACTCTGCCCCTGCATATGTAGATGAGTCCCTATAGGGAAAGGGGTGGGTGTAGTAGACCTATCAGCAGTCAAATGTGAATGGGGAGGCATAATGGAAGTCTTCCGTCTAACCACTGGTTCAACATTAGGACCAGTAGCGACACAATTATCAACATGCTTGTCAGTAACATTGTTTAAAATACTGGTATTAGTTGAATCATTAGAAACAACATGAGTCTCTATGCTAGTACCTTCAACATTTACATTATCTAAATTATCTAAATTAATAATTGGTTCTGTCACATTACTAATTATGCCAGTTTCAACAGTCCTTTCATCCGAATTAATAACGGTTGAACGTAAAGTAGAAGGAGCACAGCCATCGTTGTTACTAATCCCATTGTTATTCCTGGGCCAAGTGAAGCCTTGACCCAGTTTAAAGTCTCTAGCGTCTCTGTTGATTTTACCCTTTTTCTGCTCCAACAGTCTCCTTTCATAAATGTTAATGTTATCCAACAGTTTATCCATTGCTCATTCAACTCTAGGGCCAGAGTACTTAGATAGAATATTTTCTTCTTGTTTAGTTAAATTATTCCTAAGTCTCTCCTCTTCAGGGCTGAAGAACTCACTTAACAATCTCATATATTTAAAACTGAGCTCTAGATTTAACTGCTGCCATTGATATAATAAACTGAGATATAAATTACCTGTTGTCGGCATTTTGAGAATGCGCAACACCCTCGGCACTATCTTCCTGTTTAAACAGACCTGAAAGTGCTGGCATTGCAATTGCATTCACTTGAGTTTTAAGAAAAAAAAAAAAAAATTT
>NC_056744.1:1311738311-1311753457 GCF_019279795.1 Protopterus annectens
TACATACAAAATAAAGAATTCCACAAATCCCACTTTCCAAACTTCATGCCTCTGACTATGAATTCTCATTTCTCAATCCCAAACTATGGGAATCTTTCCCACATGAACTTAAAGACATATCATCTTACCCCCAAGTTGTATCGAGCTGCTCAAATCTCAAGCTAACTTTGTTTCTGCATCCCAACAGGTCACATAATGTAAAATCAACTATTTTATCTCTTCTACGCTTAACTGTTCTGTACTTTCCATTGTTTCAGTTATTCAACCTAAGACTTCTATATACCAAACTTATATATATCTTAATCTAGCTTCCTAAATGCAAAGCAAGCTTTTGTATAGCCGCATATTGATAGCAACATAATTGCATTTTCTTACTTCATGGGTTTATGTTCTTTTGTATTCTTAGCATCATACATTCTTTGTATTTTATTCACAATCATTTCATATTTTTGTAATCTTATGTATCATGTATGAGTGGTCAAATTATTGACCCTGGGCTGAGACTGAAATTGGCCAGAACTGATGAGTGCCCTAACCTGTTTAACAAATTAAAATAAATAAACAGATGACAAAAAGAACATTCTTTCTGTGTTATTATTTGTTGAGATAATTGCAAAAATCTGAAATCTGTTATTATTATATAATTAGGAATAATACTAAAGGTCTTTCAAGATTTATGTCTTGCTGTGCACAGTTTTCTTCATCTAAAATATAACTTCATGCTCTGCAAACGTTTTTGAGTCACTTGGTTTTGAAGATATTAATGTGTATGTCTATGTGTGTATGTGTATGTGTATGTGTATGTGTATATATATATATATATATATATATATATATATATATATGTATATCTATATGGGTCCACAACTAATGCTTGAACAGCCATTTCACCAAATGTGAAATGTCCGGGCATACTTACGCTAAAGTGCTTTTCACCGAAGAAGCACTTTTAAATAAGTATGCACTATTCTTGAGAATCCCGAACTACAGTGGGGATAAGGGAAAATTCCCTTTTCCCCATTGTAGTGTGACCTTGGAGTGAGAATATAAAAGTTGGTGGGGTGGGAGGTACAGCCCCCCATGTGGGGAGTGCAGGGGGCCTTGCCCCCTGCAAAAACATAAATGTAATGTTTTTTTTTTTAACACACTTTAACGAAAGCGCTTTTTCGGTGAAAGCTCTTTCATTAAAAGTGTGTTGACTGAATAGATGGATTCAGACTGTTGAACTATATATATATATATATATATATACGTAAAAAAACAGAAACAGTGGTGCCCAAAAAGTCAAAAATGAGAAAAATAATGCCCTTCCGCGTGGAACTGCCAAAATTCAAAATTGAAAAGTACTCACAGAAAACTTCTGGTGAAGGAGGCCCAGCGACAAAGTTGTTAAAAATCTAGTCCATCAACAGGCATGATAGGCGTGGTCCTGTAAGTAATCCAAAGGAAACAGCAGCAGCATAAAGTATCATTCAACAGCTAATCCAACAACAAAGTCAGCGTGGTCATGAAGTAGGTCCAAAGTTCACAAACACAGGATTCATGAAATGTGAAGCCAAAGGAGGTCAAAACCAGTAAAAAAGCAAATGAGTTTATTAAATGAGTAAGCGCTTTGGGATCTACCATCCGCTTCATCAGACTAAAATCAAATGAGTTTGAAAACAGCTTATATAACTTCTGAAAATCATGTGATCAATCTAGCAATCAGCTGATTAAATCAAACTCCTTGTCATAGAAAATTTAAAGTTATACACAGAGATAAAATCAATGTTCCTACATTGATGTTGTAATGCAACTAAAAATACTAAAAGCACTTTAAAACAACACACAATAGCAAATTTAAAATGTACAAGTATATGCAGAAAATATTTACAAGCCTTATATGTAGAAACAGACAAATATGTAAACATGTAAAAGCTCCAAATAGGGCAGTAAGTAAAAATGAATACACAAAATACTTTCAAACCTTGTGTACTGGAGTGAACAGATGTGCAACTATATGAGTGCACCAAAAAGTCATTGTGTAAATAGGGGGTATAATTATGTATAATGTGTTCAAAGTAACTATGCATTTTATTTGACCACAAACAAACAATCAATAAGTGAATGGATAACTACGCTGGTATAGCTATAAATGCAGGCACTAAATGTAAAGAATCAGAAATAGAAATCACAGTCAAAACAGTGCATAATGCATGAAAACATGTAGAACTGAACACATGAATGTTAAATATCAAATTGTTGTTTCTCTCATAGATGTCAAAGTCATTTAATTTTCACCTTTTAGATGTGGTTTCAGGGACACTGTGTCATTGAGACCCATGCCTTTGTGAGCAGAAAGTCTAAGTATCCATTTGACTTCTGCTTGTTCTGTGAGATTCACTGTATCACTGAGTCTTTCTGATTCTTGTTGAATATGTAGAACCTGAAAGAGAAACGTATGATCTATCCCTTTAGTTAGCATATGTTTGGCTAATGCACTATAATCTTCTTTCCTGTTATAACAATAACAATGATCTCTAATACGTTCTCTCAATGATCTGTTGGTCTTGCCAACATAAAAACAATGACATGAGAGACAGTGAGCCACATAAACAACATTCCTGGTATGGCATGAGCTGCTGTTCCTGAGTTCCCATAGTACACCCGTTTCAGGGTGTTTGAAAAATCGTGATTCATCTATGAGGTGGCATTGTTTGCATTTGCCACATTTTTTAGTGCCCTCAAAGTTAGAGGTATGAGGAAGCATTCTCCTGTTTTCTGTTCTGTAGCAAAGTGATCTCTTGAGGTTGACCTTGTTACTATATATAAACGATGGATGAGTTCCAATGATCTCAGCAATATTTTTGTCTGCCATCAATATGTTCCAATGCATTGCTATGGCATGCTCTGCAGTGGAGATGTTGTTAGAATAAGGAAGAATGATGGCTTGTCTAGAAGGTTTGTTGTTTGTATTTCTCTTGCACCTTTGCGAGCTGCTTTCAGAGAAATAAGGTTTTGCTCTCGTTTGCCTATAGTTATTCATATTAGAGTAAACCCTAGAAATGTCATGTTTACTGTAGCCCCTGTTAATGAGGCCAGTCTCAAGTTGTTTTAATTCTTTGTGAAAGGATGTGTCTTCACATGAGAGCCTTGATAGCCTCATAGCCTGACCCTTGATAATATTACCAAAAATAGTAGGGTTATGCATGCTCGTTCTGTGTAAGAATGCTGGGGTGTAGCAAGGTTTGCGGTATACCTTAGTAGACAGTCTACCTTCCTTTTTGTATATTGTAGTATCTAAGTAGTCAACACTGTTCAATGAATAGTTCAATGTAAACTTCAGAAAACATTCCTCTTTGTTGATGTTTCCTACAAGTGTTATGAGTTCTTCCTGTGAACCTTTCCATAGAAAAAACAGGTCATCTACAAACCTTCGATAGAATGTTATGTTGGGCTGGTTAAGTATATGGGTAAGTTCCCATGTGACCATCACTGAGTTCGCATAGCTGTTTGCACAGCTTGTGCCCATCGCTACACCTTTTTTCTGTCTATAATATTTGCCATCATAGAGAAAGACATTGTTTTCGAGTGTGAGTTCCAAGAGTAAGCATAGAAAATCAATTTTCTGAGGATCATAATTCACCAGTTCACCTAGTAGTGATTTCAGACAGTCAATGCCTTCATGATTTGGTATACAAGTGAATAAAGAAACTACATCCATCGTGACTAAATAGATGTCATTCATGTCTGGTTTGTGATGTGAATACTGAAACAAGTCGATCAAGAACTGTTCTGTATCTTTCAAAATGTAAGTGTAATTATTCAGAACTTTTTTGAGTTCATGTTCTAAGTAAACAGATAAGGGTTCAGTTGACCAACCTGAACCTGATACAATGGGCCTTAAATCAGGGGCAACTGGATTTTTGTGCACCTTAGGTAATCCATGGATGTTATGTGATCCCATCTCGCCTACATTCTGTACTGATGGGCTTGGAACCGATCCCTTGGCTCCGACTCGGCACGCTTATGCTATAGAGTGAGGCCTCTTATTGGCTGAGCTATCTTTATCCCAGGATGCACCACCACTAATCCCCCAGATCTCGTTTGCCGCTTACAAGCTTAGACGTGGTCTCAACTTGGCTGGGCTAAGTACTATTTATTTAGGCTTTTTCCTGTCAGAAATTTCCTTGCTTTAAACCCAAAAGCTGTTTTAACAGCTATTGTTGTCATATGAGTGTTTATTGATCAGTTTTGTTGAGAAATTCGTGTTTTTTTCGTCAGGGAAGGTTTCCCGTTTTAGTTAGAGTGGCCTTCCCCTGTTGCTTTCCTATTACTGTTTCTTTTGTGGGTCAAGTGCCCATTTAAGTTAGAGGGTCTTGACTCTCTCTCTTTCTGTGTGGTTTCGTCACTGTATTGTGTAAAAAAAAAAAAAAAAAAAAAAAACTAAACTAACAAACTTTTATATTGTTGTTCTTGAACTATTTAGTTTGTTGTATTTCTCTTTATACAGGTACTGTTTTTCGAAAGTAGTATGTCCAAAGAGCATAGACCCTCCGGGTTTAAAAAGTGCATGAGGTGTGGTTATAAAATGTCCATAACGGACGACCACTCCTCCTGCGTCTATTGCTTAGGCGCCAAGCACCTACAAGAATCTTGTAGCGTGTGTCATGCCTTTTCATCAAGAGTCCTCCAGGAGACGAAAAACAAATTAATCCTCAAGGGGTTAATTAAGCCATCGCCGAGGAAGCTTTATCTTCCTCTCCTTCGCTTCTTCAAAAGAAAGAAAGCGTCGGCTCCGACCAGTCAGTCGGAACCGACTGCTAAAAATCTAAGCAGACTTCTCCGCCGGCTCCACGGACTTGGCCGAGGCGAACAGTCTGCCTCGATGCCTCAGCCTCGACCCCTCTGGTTTGGGCCGAGGACTGGGGCATCGAGATCTTGAGTCACCTTCATCGGCTCCACTGATATTGGAGCCGATAGAGTGCCGGCTCAGACTCTTCCCCTCGGGCGAAGTCCTTGCTCGACACCGAGGGAAATTGCCTTGAGATCTCCCTCGGGCCGATAGTGGTAGAGTCCATTGAACCGGTCCCCGAGTCCTTTGGAGCCGATGGAGAAATTGGTTCGGGCCCGATCGGTATCCTCCAGATCATCCAAGATGTCTGATTCGGACATCGACAGGGTGCTCCTAAGACTCTTCCAGTCTCCGGTGTTCCAGAAGCTAGTTCGGCTCCAGCCCATTACGGCTTGAACCCGATGGTCCACCCTACTATGGTTCCTCCTCCAACAGCCTCGGCACCGTTGGAGCCAGTGCTGGTGGAACCGGTGGAGGTTTTAGGGTCGGGCCCAACCCTTGCTCCAACTCTGGCTCTTGGGTCGGAGTTCAGTACACGGACTTCTTCTGTCGGCCCTGGGGGGGAGGCTTTGGGATTGATGTTTTTCGGTCCCAAGTCTCCCTCTTAGTCTTGTCGGCGGCGGAGTGCAAGTCCACTGTCGTGGCCACAGAGGTGGGACCCTCCCAGGACTCTGGTGGTCCCGCCTTCAGGGCTATGAGAGTCGTTAGCCAAATCTTCCTTAGCTACCTCCACGGTCTCCCCAGCTCCTTCCCTGCATGCGAGACTGGGTCTTTGGCAGTCCCCTGTCCTTAGAAAGCGGAGCCCTGGGGCCTGAGGTTACCCCCACTGGGGTTTCTCCCCCTCCTGGAGGTCCTTCTGAAGCCTCTTTGGAAGAACCCCCCAGGAAGAGATCGTGCAAGAGGAAGCACGTTGACTCCCCTGATGAGTCACTTACATCAGACACTGATCTCGATGATGCAGAGGGGTCCCCTAAGTCATCCTCGGATGATGTCTCCTTTGCAGACATCCTGGAAGCCCTAAAACAATGAGGCGGCTGGCAGTCCAAACCTCCTTCTGTTGATGAGTCGGTGTTCCTGAAGGCCTTCGGGGCTCAGCCCTCTGCCTCCTGGGTGTCTCCGCCCTTCAATGAGCTCTTGGATTTGATCTGTCGAAGGGCGTGGGAACACCCATACTCTGTGGAACCGGTGCCTGCTCATCCGAATAAGTTCCTCTTGGCACCCCCTGAAAAAGAGTTTCTAACTAAAGGTGTGGCTGTAGATGCTTTGGTGGTGGCATCTGCTACCCAGCAAGATGTAGCAGAGGCTTGTCCGTCCATCCTCCTAATAAAGGAGTCTAGGAGCATGGATCGGTGCGGAAAAGCGCACCTGAGTTCAGCGGCCTTTACATTAAGGTCCTTGAACTACCTTCACGCACTTTACTAGATTTCAGAGGATCTGATTAAAGAACTATCCGATACCCTCTTGGGTAACCTGCCTGAGGAGCTGGCCCAGATGGTTGGCTCTCAGCTGGCTACAATGTCGTCCATCTCAAACTCGTCTATGAGGCTCATTTCTTATGCGGCCGAAGGCTGAGTAAGCCCGAGTACAGGCATTGCTCTGAGGAGACAAGCCTGGCTCCGTCTGTGTCATTTCACGGAGGCCTTTAAGTCTTCCTTTGCTGACGCCCCCTTTGATGGGTCCTCCCTGTTTGGACCCAAGGTAAAGGACACACTGACCCGCTGTGAACAGGAGGGTAAGACTCTGACTGCCGTGAGGCACGATTTTCCACTCCCTTTTGGCCTTATCCCAAGGCTAAAGAGGAGGGAAAATGTGGTTCTGTGAATCTCAAGCCTTACCCCTCTCAGCAGGAGGATTCCCCTTCCAGAGGCAGGGGAGGGGGAAATTCTTCCGGAAGGTGCCGTCCCAGAGGTGGCAGAGGCCCTCACAACACTGGAGACCACGAGTCCTTTCGTGGCTCTTCAGCCTTTCACAGTCCCTGAGGGATTGCCCGACTGTGCAGCTCGAGCCAGTCGGGTCGTTTCTCGAAGCACCTAAAAGCCTGGGAAGGTATCACTCAGGACCGATGGGTGCTTTGAATTATCGCCGGAGGTTACACCATCCCATTCTCTCATTCCCCCCCTCAGTCCAAAAAAATCCCGGACCCGCCACCCAGTCAACGGGATACTGCAGCCTCAGAAGTTTCAAAGCTGCTGCAAAAGGAGTCATCCAACCGGTCCCATGAACCAGATCGGATTAGGGACTTACTCAAGATTCTTTTGGTGCCAAAGGCCGGGGACTTGAGGCCCATTTTGGACCTCAGCATCCTAAACCGTTCAGTCAGAAAAGTCAAGTTCCGAATGGTCACCCTACAAACCATTCTCCCATTGCTGGAGAAAGGGTGTTTGGATGTGCTCCATAGATCTCAAGGCCGCTTATTACCATATCATGGTACATCGAGCATCCAGGAGACATCTGCGCTTCAGCCTAGGGAGGCAGTCATTTTTCAGTTCCGTGCGCTGCCCTTTGGTCTCACCACAGCCCCCAGGGTGTTCACCAAGTGTTTATGATCGTGACTGCTCACCTGAGAAGTCTAGGATTCCAGGTGTTTCCGTATCTAGGCGACTGGCTCCTAACTGCCACCTCAGGCATCTACTACTGCAGAGCCTTCAAGCCAATATATCACTGGGCAGTTCCTTGGAATCACCTTCAATTGGCCAAAGTCTGTGTTGCTGCCATCTCAGCGAATAAGATTCATAGGGGTAGAGATGAGCTCAAACCCGAATCTGGTCTATCTACCTACAGACAGAATACAAACCATACAGACTCAAGTTCGAGCCTTACTTGGGTCCAAAGCTCCAGCCAGGATGGTCCTGCAGCTATTGGGATCCATGTCGCCACGGTTCTTCTAGTCCCCTTGGCAAGGTTGCACATGAGAATTCTCCAGTGGCTTCTTTCAGCTCAGTGGTCCTTTCAGGAACTCCCTCTCAGTCACCTCATATGGATCACAGAATCTTGCAAACGGGACCTTCGCTGGTGGCTAGTGCCCTCCAATTTGGATCAGGGACGACCCTTTGTGCTACCTCCTCCCATGGCCACTTTGACCACGGACGCCTCCCAGATGGGGTGGGGGCATTCCCTGGGCAGGTCAGTCCAAGGCAAATGGCACCCGGAAGAGACCCTACTTCATATCAACATCCTAGAAATGAGGGCAGTACTTCTGTCCCTTCAAGCCCTTCACGATTATCTCCCTCAGGCGTGGTGCCATTCACTCCAGACAACATGTCAGTTGTCTGGTACCTGAACAAACAGGGAGGGACCAGATCTATCACTCTTTGCAGAGAAGCCATGAGAGTTTGGGAATGGGCAGTCTCGACCAACGCTTTCTAGTGGCTACTCACGTGCTGGGCAAGTCCAATGTGATAGCCGACAGATTGAGCAGAACCATCCTCTCTCCTCACGAATGGTCTCTGAATATGAGAGTTGCAAGTCAGATTTTCAGCAAATGGGGAGTTCCATGTTGCGACCTCTTAGCGACTCCTCTGAATGCAGTGCAAAGAATTCTTCTCTCTAACCCGGCTCGAGGAAGAGCCCCATGGACGCCTTGCTAGTCCGTCCTTGGCCCACAGGCTTGCTTTATGCCTTCCCTCAGTTCCTCTCCTTCCCAGGGTGATTCAAAAGGCATCTCTCTTGGGAGCAAAATGATCTTAATTGCTCCTTACTGGCCTCGTCAAGTATGGTTTCCCTACCTTCGAAATATGCTCTGGAAGGTCCATGGTTCCTGGATCAGATCCCAGATCTTTTGGTACATCAGTGGGACTATTCCACCAGTCCCTGCACACCTTAAAATTGACTGCTTGGCTCCTCCTCTTCTGACTATAGTCAGGAGTCATACATTGGATCCAGAGGTTGTACACATATTATCTTGACCCATAAGTCTGCTACAAAGAAACTGTATTCTAGCAAATGGAAAAGATTTGCTATTTGGGCTCAACTCGGGGCCTGGACCCCATCTCTATTCCCGTGGCAGAGTACTAAAATTTTTAACTTCTCTTTTCAATCAAGGCTCTTCAGTCTCTACCATCAAGGTCCAATTGGCAGCGATTTCCAATTTTCACGAATCCATAAACCCACCTTTAATGAGCAACAGATTGTGTAAGACCTTCTTGAAAGGTGCTGCTCTATTAAGAACTCCGATTTCTCATCCTGCACCTCCATGGGATCTCGATATAGTGTTACGCGCCTTGATTTCCTTCCCCTTTGAACTGGCGGCTACATGTGATCCAAAGTTTCTATCATGGAAGACAGCTTTTCTGGTGGCAATTACTTCTGCCAGAAGAGTTTCAGAGCTTCAAGCTTTGTCAGTAAAACCCCCGTACTTGGTTTTCCACAAAGACAGAGTATCTCTCAGGCCAAATCCTTTGTTTGTCCCTAAAGTTTGTTCCAGTTTCTGCTTACAACAATCGTTAGAACTTCCAGTCTTTTTTCCAAAATATTCTAACAAAGCGGAATTCATATTCCACACACTAGATGTTCACAGGCAGTTGCGTTTTTATTTAGACAGGACCAAACAAACAAGGAAAACAGATCAGTTGTTTGTATCCTTTGCAGACAATAAATTGGGCAAACCTGTCTAAAGGTCACTATTGCCAAATGGATCAGGGACTGTATTACTCCAAGCTTATTCCTTTTCTAACAAAGAGCTTACCACCCACTTTCTGTCAAAGCTCATTCTACAAGGGCTATGGCTACTTCGATAGCATTTCATTCCAAGCTTGCCATTAGTGACATTTGTGCTGCAGCTACATGGTCTTCCTCGCACACTTTCATTTCCCACTACAAATTGGATGTGGCATCTAGAGGACAAGCTTCATTTGGTTCCACAGTGCTCAGGAGTGTTTTCCAATGAGCCACCCAGGATTTAGGTGCTAGGGACGCTGTCCCATCAGTACAGAATGTAGGCGAGATAGGATCACATAACATCTTTTAGTTATGTACTTACCATAACTTTAGATGTTTGGGATCCATCACCTACATTCTAATAACCACCCTCCTTCCCCCTTCCTTGGAGATCAGAGGATATCAGAAGGTCCGAATCCTGTTGTTTCATCTTGAAACGTCTAACATTGTTATATAAACAAGTTGTGCATGTGTGCATGAATGCGGACAAACAAGATCTGGGGTATTAGTGGTGGTGCATCCTGGGATAAAGATAGCTCAGCCAATAAGAGGCCTAAGCTCTATATATATAGCATAAAGCGTGCCAGTGAGCCGAGGGATCGGCTCCGAGCCCATCAGTACAGAATGTAGGCGAGATGGATCCCAAACATCTAAAGTTATGGTAAGTACATAACTAAAAGATAACAGGTCCTAGAGGACTCCTTACTGTGAAGAAATTCAGCAATTCTTCGGATATTATGTTGAGGTCTCTACAGTCAATTAGGTTGTTATTGATGTTCTGTATTATTTCATCCACAGTGTCCTTTGGAATGGTTTCATATGCTTCACTAGTTAGCATTTCTGTCATTCTGATGTTGTAATAACTGGAGTCCATAACTACTACCGGGCCTCCTTTGTCAGCAGGACAGATGGTAATATGGACATTGTTTTTTAAGCTGAACAAAGCTTCTTTTTCTTCTTGGGAAAGATTGCTGTTTTTGTTTTGACCCACTATAAAGAGTAAAATCATTGTATAGCGTTTGTTCTACTGCTTTAAGGAAGACATCCAGTTCAGCTGTAGAGGGAAGGTAAATAAGTGCTCTTTCTTCTAAATAAAACATGTTTCATAACTTGTTGATTGTCTGCTTCATGTTTGAAGCAGAGTTTTAGGAAGTTTCTCAACATTAAGCGTGAATACTCGAACAGCTAGTAGAGCTTCACTAATGTCCATGTTCGATTGGGTATAAAACTCATGCCCTTGTTGAAGTGAGGTCTCAGCTGAAGTTAGTTCATATTTGGAAAGATTATATACTAAGTTCCTTGGTTCCAAAGCTTCTTCAACGTGTGTTGGTTCTGTTGTGGAAAAACATCTTTCCTTTTTGTTCCTCTGAAGTTGCATCGAATCCAGTGATCTTTTTCTCCCTGTTCTGATCGGAAAAGGGGCAGTAGGAAAATGGTTATTGCCTGTTTTTTCTAATTCTATTTTGCACCTTACTACACTGGATAGACTATTGACAGTGTTAGTTCCACTGGTAGTGGACAAGCCATCATCTGGTCGGTTGGAAAAAGTATCATCCGGAGTAGTGTACACTGATCGAACTGGTTCAGGGGAAGTAATGTCTAATGCAGCAGTGACGGCAGTGTGTTCCTGCTGTTCAGATCTAGTTCCAGGTACCATGCCCTGTTTAGGACCAATATTCTGAGGTTTCAATACCAGATGTTCATTAGAATCATTGTTGTGAGGTTTATCTTGTCTGTTGTTTGTGTTTTGAGCACGTGTATTCATCGCAACAGTGTGGTCATTATGTCTAGGCCAAACAAATGCATTCTGTTTGTTAAAATCCTCAATGTCTCTGTTTAACTTCTTTCTTTTCTGGACCAATAAGGTGCGTCGTAACGAGAAACCCGATCCATAAGTTCCTGTATAAGACTTTGGTGGAATCCACCATAGAGATCTATAAAGTCTGTTCTGAAATGAGACAATGTCTTCAAGTAATTGATTTTCTATAGGTCTGAAAAAATCCACTAATAACTTCATGTAAGCTCTACTGGTTGCCAAGTTGATTTGTTGCCATTGACTAAGTAATTGGGGTATAAATTGCCATATGTAGGCATATTTAAAACACGAAGATCCTAAGGATAACTTGGCAATCAAGGAGGCTTCCATGTGGAAGCGCTGAGTCTGTAAACGTTTAAATTTAAACAAAGCATTTTCCATGTCTGTTTTCAAGGTTTTGACCAGTTGTTCATCAACAATATGTTCATTTGTACTGTTATCAGAGATGACAGTGTCCATAAATAACAAAGTTGGAGGCTGCCAACAAAAACATCTTTAAGTCTGGTGGCCTGTAAGGCTGTATTGACAGTGTTGTTTCCTCTCAAATCTCCACTTTCTAACCCTTCCATGGTGTTCCAGCGGTGAATTAAGTGTAAAAAAACAGAAACAGTGGTGCCCAAAAGTCAAAATGGAAGAAAATAATGCCCTTCCGCTTGGAACTGCCAAAATTCAAAATTGAAAAGTACTCACAGAAAACTTCTGGAGAAGGAGGCCCAGTGACAAAGTTGTTAAAAATCTAGTCCCTCAACAGGCATGATAGGCGTGGTCCTGTAAGTAATCCAAAGGAAACAGCAGCAGCATAAAGTATCATTCAACAGCTAATCCAACAACAAACAAAGTCAGCGTGGTCATGAAGTAGGTCCAAAGTTCACAAACACAGGATTCATGAAATGTGAAGCCAAAGGAGGTCAAAACCAGTAAAAAAAGCAAATGACACAGTGTCCCTGAAACCACATCTAAAAGGGCGTAAAATTAAATGACTTTGACATCTATGAGAGAAACAACAATTTGATATTTAACATTCATGTGTTCAGTTCTACATGTTTTTCATGCATTATGCACTGTTTTGACTGTGATTTCTATTTCTGATTCTTTACATTTAGTGCCTGCATTTATAGCTATACCAGCGTAGTTATCCATTCACTTATTGATTGTTTGTTTGTGGTCAAATAAAATGCATAGTTACTTTGAACACATTATACATAATTATACCCCCTATTTACACAATGACTTTTTGGTGCACTCATATAGTTGCACATCTGTTCACTCCAGTACACAAGGTTTGAAAGTATTTTGTGTACTCATTTTTACTTACTGCCCTATTTGGAGCTTTTAAATGTTTGCATATTTGTCTGTTTCTACATATAAGGCTTGTAAATATTTTCTGCATATACTTGTACATTTTGAATTTGCTATTGTGTATTTGTTTAAAAGTGCTTTTAGTATTTTTAGTTGCATTACAACATCAATGTAGGAACATTGATTTTATCTCTGTGTATAACTTTAAATTTTCTATGACAAGGAGTTTGATTTAATCAGCTGACTGCTAGATTGATCACATGATTTTCAGAAGTTATATAAGCTGTTTTCAAACTCATTTGATTTTAGTCTGATGAAGCGGATAGTAGTTCCTTGGCGCTTTACTCATTTAATAAACTCATTTGCTTTTTTTACTGGTTTTGACCTCCTTTGGCTTCACATTTCATGAATCCTGTGTTTGTGAACTTTGGACCTACTTCATGACCACGCTGACTTTGTTTGTTGTTGGATTAGCTGTTGAATGATACTTTATGCTGCTGCTTATTCCTTTGGATTACTTACAGGACCAAGCCTATCATGCCTGTTGATGGACTAGATTTTTAACAACGTTGTCGCTGGGCCTCCTTCACCAGAAGTTTTCTGTGAGTACTTTTCAATTTTGAATTTTGGCAGTTCCACGTGGAAGGGCATTATTTTTCTCATATATATATATATATATATATATATATTTATTTTACATTTGTTTACCGGGAAAGTCCGACTGGGATGAAGACCCATCTTTAGCTGAAGCCCAGGGAGATAAGCTCCACATATAAAAATCATAATATAACATACAAAATAGCTGACATTTATACAATCATAACATAACATACATAACAGCTGACATTTATACAATGTATCCAAGTTATTATTTTTTTTTTTGCGCAATGTAAGTAGAAAAGAATAACATTTTACATTGTAAACAGTGTAGACAAACATTGCTATTGAGATGCAGTATGTAGAGGTGTTTGTAATAGTAAAAACAGGTAAGGTCTACATGCGTTTTATATTCTCTTTCAAAATTTGGAGATACTTAGAAAGCGGAGGATCAGCATGTGCCAGCAATCTTATAGCCATTTAGCCCTTGGACAGGTAGAAAGCCAAGAGTCAGTAAGGAAGCTTTTAAGAGCATTTTTAAACTAGTTTGTACTAATAATGGTTCTAATGATAAGGCGGAAGAAAATTCCACCTCTTTGCTACTTGGTGGGAGTATAGGGAGTCACCAACAGTGTTACCTCTAGTAATAATTTGTTTGTTGAGCATAGGCTACAGTTGATAGAATAGGGTTCCAGAATGTTTAGTAGAGCTGTTTTTTTTTCAGCCTGATATAGTAGTTTGTGTGCCATGGTTAGTTGATTGTAGGACAGAAGAAGTGGTAGTACTAACCAAGATAGTTTTTGTGAGGTGAGGCAGTGGTGGGTCTGATGTGGACAGTCAATGGGACATTTAGCTATTTTGTTACAGCATGTTTTAAGTTTCTTTAAGTCTGTCTTCTTAAGGTTGAAGAGAATTGGGAAAGCATACAGGAATGTTGCCAGAAGTTAGGTTTTAGCAATAGCTACCCTAATAGTACCCTAATAGTATCTGCTAAATATTTTTTGTTTCTGTATAAAGTACACATTTTTTATGAACCTTCATAATTGTTTGAGATATGTGTAGGTTGAATCTTAGGTTATTATCAGTTATAAAACCTAGTAATTTTGTTTGTCATTCAGGAGTGGTTATTGCTAGTTGTAATGAAGAACGTGGTAAGAGGTGCAAGGGTCTAGTGGGTTTGGAAGATCATGAGGTTTTTAGGGTTAAGTATCAGCTGTAAGTTTAATAGCCACAATTCAATTTCTGAAAAGGACTTCTGGGTTATGTCCTTGAGGTGTTGTAGGGTAGTGCAGTGAATATGTGTTGAGTCATCTGCATATTGGATAATCATAGCTAGTGGGGTAGTGGTACTTAGGTCATTTGTAAAAATACTAAAAGAGTAGTAGCCCAGGGGTGAACCCTGTGGGACTCCTAATGTGACAGGGAGAAGGAACGAGAGGTCATGCTGACATTTTACAGCTTGTTGGTGGCCAGCTACATAACTCTGGAACCAAAGAAGTGCAGAGGGGTTGAGGTTCAAATTGGAAAGGACAGTTTATAATTTGTAGTGGGAGACCGTATCAATGACCTTGGACATATCTAGGAAAACTGCAGAAACTATTTTGCATCCTTCATTTCTATGTTGGTTAACGGTATTGGTGAAGACAAGAAGTGAAGTTGTGGTGCTGTAATAGCGCCTGAAATCATGTTGTGAGTTGGCTAGTAGGCTATTAGTGGTAAGGTATTGAAGAAGAAGTTGTGAGTGAATAAATTTTTCCAGGAGTTTGGAGAGTGAGGAAAGAGTGCCGTTGAGTCTATAATTTGTAAGCTCTTTTGAATTGCCACCTATGTGTAGGGGGATTATGTGAGCAATTTTCCAAATTGGTGAGACATATTGTTCTGCGATAGACTGATTAATGAGAATTGACACAGGACAGGATATGGCTTCAGCTGATAATTATAAAT
>NC_056744.1:1311753957-1311785729 GCF_019279795.1 Protopterus annectens
GGGGCTGACAATTGCCTCATGTACACAGACAACCCTCTCCTCCCACATAACACAAATACTTGCGAGAGATGCAGCTATTTAGCCAAACTGGAGGCTGAGCTCTCTCAACTCAGGACTGGCAAGACCAGACAGGAGGAGAAGGCAACTACACACACCACAAAACCAGCCTCACATAATGCTACCACACCACTGAATCAAACACATAAACACACAAAGACTTACTCGGAGGCTCTGAGTAAAAATTTACCTAAACAGCAGAGGCCTCCAAAGCAGACACCCAAGCAACTGCTACCTCAAGACACCCCACAAGCAACACATAAACCACAAAATCAGTGTGCAAAGCAGTCACAGCCCTTAAGGCCAAATACAACACCAAACATACTTGTCATAGGTGACTCCATAGTCAGACACACTGACGTCCCACTCAGCAGGCTGAACAAGGAGAGGGTCACAGTAAGCTGCCTATCGGGTGCTAGAATCCGCCACATAACACAAGCACTCTGGTCACTCCACGGCAAGTACAAATATGACACAGTCATTGTCCATGCTGGTGTGAACGACCTGAGACGTACCTCCCTGGACTACATGAAAAGAGACATAGAGGAGCTCTCTGATTATGTAGCCCAGGCAGGTATGACCCAGACCCTGAGCAGTATCCTTCCTTCACCAAGAATGATGCCACAATATAGAGACAAGATGATCAGCTTTAACAATTGGCTTAATTTCTGGTGTCATTCAAAGGGGATCCAGTGTCTTGTCTGCCTGGGATGACATGCTTGACAAGCCATGCTGCTTCGCAAGGGACGGCTTGCACCTGTCACCCCTGGGATTCCGGATATTGGCTAAGGCTCTTGCCACCCCCATAGTGCCTTTTTTAGGCAAGGCTCAAATTCTAAACCTACCACCCTAGAAAACAAAAATGGCAAGAAACTGAGGGTAATGCTGCTCAATGCCAGAAGTCCAAATCTCAAAATGCACGCACTCGAGGCCCTTCTCAGTATGGAGAACATCGATGTCTGTGCTGTAACTGAAACCTGGTTCAAGGCTCCTGAGAGCACCCCGGCACTATCAGGTTTTACGTCATATCATGCGTTCCGGCCCCAAAACCCGGACCACACCACAAAAGGAGGGGGTGTATCCATATTCATAAAGGATACCCACACTTCCAGGTTGGTGGCAATGCACGAAGCTTCGGAAACCATCCATGTGCAACTAACCATAGGCAAAACTGCTCTACAATTTGTAGCATGCTACAGGCCACCCTCTCAAACTCAGGAACCCCACACAGCCTTCCTGAAGACACTGGAAGGTATAAATGTATCTCCAAACACCATCATATTGGGCGACTTCAACTACCCGAATATAGACTAGGAACATTACTCAAGCCCTAACTTCCTAGCCCAACGATTCCTGGAGTTCATAAATTCAAATGCCATGGAACAACTAGTCACTGTTCCCATGAGAGGAGAAAATATACTAGATCTCATTATCACAAACATGGGGACAAAATGCTCCACACCGGAAGTATATCCCTCATTGGTGAGATCTGATCATAAACTAATCTCACTGGAAATCCACATCCCGCCCCCACCCCAAACAAAAAAGACCACAGTGAAGAACTTCTCTAAAGCAAACTTCACACTACTCAAGACTGGGGTGGTATCCTTCAAGGCCCCTGAGCCATTGGAAACCACAACCCAAGCTGCGGAAGCCCTTACAAATGCCTTCTATGAACACCTCCAGGACTGCATGGACAAGGCAATCCCAAATAAAACCAAGACTCTTTCCACCAAGGGCAAACGTCCAGTCTGGTGGACCCCAGCCATTAATAAACTTTACAATAAGAGGAGAACGCTATTACATGATAGAACAAAATCCATAAAAGGGAAGTCACCCCTGATCAGTATTAGTAAAAAAATATGAGCACTCATAAAATCAACTAAGGCCAATTTTGAGAGAAAAATTGCCATGGATTCAAAAGACAATCATAAGGCCTTTTTCAGCTATGTTAGGAACCTGGGTGGAAACTCCCAGATATGCTCAAAATTAGTCCAAAATGATACAAAAATCACTGAACCCACAGACATTGCCAACATACTGGCAGACAGGTTCAGTGCAAACTTCACCCCCCTCTCGCCCCGAAAGGAGAGATAACTATCCCAGCGGAGTGTAGCCTCCCTGACATCTCAAATGCGCAGGTGAAAGCTGCTCTCTCTAAAGCTAAAAACACAGCATCAATGGGACTGGATGGTGTCCCCGGCTGTGTGCTACACGAGCTCAATGAGGAATTAAACCCGCACATAAGGCAGCTGTTTAATCTCAGCCTTACCACAGGATACATGCCCAAGGAGTGGCTTACGGCAACTGTGGTCCCACTCCACAAAGGCGGTGCCTCTACAGACCCTGGTAATTACCACCCCATAAGCTTAACAAGTCTAGTCTGCAAAGCTATGGAGAGGATCATAATGGAGCTCATAAACAAAGATATAGGGGACTTGCAGACATTGGACTCGACCCAGTTTGGCTTCATCAAGGGCAGATCATGCCTTTTGAACTTGGTTGACTTCTTTGAAACAGTCACCAAGGCCATTGATGAGGGAAAGGCAGTCCATACAGCCTACCTTGACCTTGCAAAGGCTCTCGACACAATACCCCACTCGGGTATTGTAGAAAAACTTACCAGCTTAAATGTAAACCCATATGTCACAAGATGGGTTGCAAACTGGCTTAAGGACAGAACCCACAGGGTTAGAGTTGTTGGCACGATGTCAGACTCCAAGCTAGTCACAAGTGGTGTCCCACAGGGCTCGGTCCTTAGCCCCCTATTGTTCGGCATCTACTTCTCAGAAGTACAGGCCAACATGGGATGACTTTGGCTGACAAAGTTTGCAGACGACTGCAAACTGGGCGCCATAGTGGAAAGTGCATCGGACACTGATATCCTTCAGAGGGGACTCATGGAAACAGATAGCTGGTGCCAGAGCCATGGCCTGAAGTTAAACGCCAAAAAATGTATAGTCATACCCTTTGGGAAAAACAAGGTAACCCCAAGCTACCATATAGGTGGCAATCCACTAAGCACAGAAAAGGTTATCAGGGACCTGGGGACCCAGGTTGACAGTGGCCTTTCTTTTGACACTCACGTTACTAAAGTGGTTAGAAAGACCTTCTACATTACCCACCTGATCATGAAGGGATTCACATCCATTTTTAGTGAGGTCATTGTTTCCCTGTACTCTTCGTTTATCAGACCAATGATCAAGTACAATGCCCCATTCGGGATGTATCTCACCCGACATCTGCAGCAATTGGAGAGACCCGAAAAGTTCCTCACCAAAAGGATAAAGGGACTCCAAAATCTGTCATATGCTGCCAGATTGAAGAAACTCCAGCTCTATTCAGTCGCATACCATCTGCTCAGAGGTGACATGTGCCTGACATACAAGGCCATGTCCAACCAGGAATTAATGGACATGCTCCACCTCAAAAAATTCAAATCCACCAGAACCACTAGAGCAAGCGACTTAAACCTTAGCACGGATATAAATAGGACGTGCTGGAGGGATATATTTATCACTCAGAGACTCCCTATGCTGTGGAATAAAATCCCGGTTCATGTTAGGCAGAGCACCTCGCTGGCTCTGTTCAAGAGAAATCTTGACCTGTGGATGGGAGATCGTAGGTTTACCCCGGGAATCATCTCTGGGTCACTGCTGGACAGAGGCACAACAAACTAATGGGCACAGTATTTTTTTCATATAAGGGGTGGCGTAAGCCACAAAACTTTGGGCTTGGCTTATAAATGCCTTAGGGCAGATAGCCTAGTATAAACCTATGAACCTATGAACCTATAATAATTGTCAGTGGATAGAATACACACCAACAGATAGATTAGAAGTCAGTAAAACCTGTCAATGTGTAGAATACACACAAACAGACACAGCAGAATTACACTTATCAATGGGTAGAATACACACTGATAGACACAGTATAAGTCACTAACACTTGACAATGGGTAGAATAGACATCGAACCTACACACAAAGCACACGTCATTAACACTTGTCAGTGGGTAGAATACAAGCCGAAAGACACAGCACAAGTGACTAACACTTGTCAAGGGGTAGAATACACACTGACAGACACAGCACAAGTCGCTAACACTTGTCTGTGGGTAGAATACACACTGACAGAGACAGCAGATGTCACTAACACTTGTCAATGAGCAGAATATATACCAACAGACACAACACAATAACACTTGTCAATGGGTAGAATACACAACAACAGACACAGCACAAGTCACTGATACTTGTCAGTTGGCAGAATACACAGAGACAGACAAAGCACAAGTCACTAATACTTGCAATGGGTAGAATATACTCCGAAAGACACAGCACAACTTATTAAGACTTTTCAATGGGTAGAATGCACACTGACACAGCAGAACTCACTAACATAGGTCAGTGAGTAGAATACACACTGACAGTCACAGCACAAGTCACTAACACTCATGAATGGGTAGAATACACACTGACAGACACAGCACAAGTCACTAACTCATTTTGAGTACAATACATATGGATAAACACAGCACAAGTCACTAATACTTGTCAATGGGCAGAATACAAATGGACAGAGACAGCACAAGTCACTAACATTTGCGAATTGGTAAAATACTCATGGACAGACACACCTCGTCACTACCACTTGGCAATGAGTATAATACACACACTGACAGACACAGCATAAGTCATTAACACTTTTCAATGGGTAGAATACACACTGACAGACACAGCAGAACTCACTAACATAGGTCAGTGAGTAGAATACACACTGACAGTCACAGCACAAGTCACTGACACTCATGAATGGGTAGAATACACACTGACAGACACAGCACAAGTCACTAACTCTTTTCGAGTACAATACATACGGATAACACAGCACAAGTCACTAATACTTGTCAATGGGCAGAATACAAATGGACAGAGACCGCACAACTCACTAACACTTGTGAATGTGTAAAATACACCTGGACAGACACAGCTCAAGTCACTACCACTTGGCAATGACTAGAATACACACTGACAGACACAGCATAAGTCATTAACACTTTTCAATGGGTAGAATACACACTGACAGACACAGCAGAACTAACTATCACTGGTCAATGAGTAGAATACACACTGACAGACACAGCACAAGTCACTAACACTTGTGAGTGAGTAGAATACACACTGACAGGTACAGCAAAAGTCACTAACTCTTTTTAATGGGCATAATACAATACTTGACAAAAGGCAGAATACAAATGAACAGAGACAGCAAAAGTCACTAACACTTGTCAATGGGTAGAATACACACCGACAGACACAGCACCAGTCACTAAAACTTGTGAATGGGTAGAATACACACTGACAGACAAAGCACCAGTCACTAACATTTGACAATGGGTTGAATACACACCAAACTGAAAGACACAGCACAAGTCTCTAGCACTTGTCAATGGGTAGAATACACACTGACAGACACAGCCCAAGTCACTAATACTTGTCAATGGGTAGAAAAAACACTAACAGACACAGCACAAGTCACAATGGGTTGACCACACACCAAAAGACAAAGCAGAATAACACTTGTTAATGGGTAGAATACCCACCAACAGACACAGCACAAGACACTGATAGTTAATGTGTAGTATACACACTGACAGACTAAGCACAAGTCACTAACACTTGTCAATGGGAAGAATACATACTGACATAAACAGCACAAATCACTAATACTTGCAATGGGTAGAATTCACACCGATAGACACAGCACAAGTTACTAACACTTGTCAGTGGGCAGAATACACACCAACGGATGATTTACAAGTTGCTAACACTTGTCAATGGGTAGAATACACACTAACATACACAGAACTTGTCAATAACACTTGGCAATGGATAGAATACACAATGACAGAAACAGCACAAGTCGCATACTTTTCAATGGGTAGAATACACACTGAAAGACACAGCATAAGTCACTAAAACTTGACAATGGGTAGAATACACAATAACAGTCACAGAACAAGTCAGTAACATTTGTCAATGGATAGAATACACACCGACAGATACAGTACTAGTCACTAATACATGTCAATGGGTTGACTGCACAACAGAGACAGCACAAGTCACTAGCACTTGTCAATGGGTAGAATACACACTGACAGACCAGCATAAGTCACTCACACTTGAGAATGGGTAGAATACACACTGACAGACACAGCATAAGTCACAAATACTTGTCAATGGGAAGAAGACATACTGATAGACCCAACACAAGTCACTAACACTTGTCAATAGGTGGAATACTCACTACCAGACACAGCACAAGTCACTAACACTTTGTCAAATGGTAGAATACATACAGAAAGACAAAGCACAAGTCACTAACACTTTTCAATGGGTCGAATACACAGACAGACACAGCACAAGTCAGTAACACTTGTCAGTGGATAGAATTCACACTAACAGATACAGTACAAATCACTAAAACCTGTCAAAGTGTAGAAAATACACCAACAGACACAGCACAAGTCAGTAACATGTGTCAATGGATAGAATACCCTCCGACAGATACAGCACAAGTCACTAACACTTGCAAGTCAAGAACACTTGTCAGTGGCTAGAATACACAATGACATACACAGCACAAGTCACTAATATTTGTCAATGGGTAGAATATATACCAACAGACACAGCACAATAACATTTGTCAATGGGTAGAATACACACCAACAGACATAGCACAACTCACTGACATTTGTCAATGGGTAGACAAATCACTAGTACTTGCAATAGCTGGAATACACACAGACAGACACAGCACAAGTCACTAACTCTTTTCGAGTACAATACATACGGATAACACAGCACAAGTCACTAATACTTGTCAATGGGCAGAATACAAATGGACAGAGACCGCACAACTCACTAACACTTGTGAATGTGTAAAATACACCTGGACAGACACAGCTCAAGTCACTACCACTTGGCAATGACTAGAATACACACTGACAGACACAGCATAAGTCATTAACACTTTTCAATGGGTAGAATACACACTGACAGACACAGCAGAACTAACTATCACTGGTCAATGAGTAGAATACACACTGACAGACACAGCACAAGTCACTAACACTTGTGAGTGAGTAGAATACACACCGACAGGTACAGCAAAAGTCACTAACTCTTTTTAATGGGCATAATACAATACTTGACAAAAGGCAGAATACAAATGAACAGAGACAGCAAAAGTCACTAACACTTGTCAATGGGTAGAATACACACCGACAGACACAGCACCAGTCACTAAAACTTGTGAATGGGTAGAATACACACTGACAGACAAAGCACCAGTCACTAACATTTGACAATGAGTTGAATACACACCAAACTGAAAGACACAGCACAAGTCTCTAGCACTTGTCAATGGGTAGAATACACACTGACAGACACAGCCCAAGTCACTAATACTTGTCAATGCGTAGAAAAAATACTAACAGACACAGCACAAGTCACAATGGGTAGACCACACACCAAAAGACAAAGCAGAATAACACTTGTTAATGGGTAGAATACCCACCAACAGACACAGCACAAGACACTGATAGTTAATGTGTAGTATACACACTGACAGACTAAGCACAAGTCACTAACACTTGTCAATGGGAAGAATACATACTGACATAAACAGCACAAATCACTAATACTTGCAATGGGTAGAATTCACACCGATAGACACAGCACAAGTTACTAACACTTGTCAGTGGGCAGAATACACACCAACGGATGATTTACAAGTTGCTAACACTTGTCAATGGGTAGAATACACACTAACATACACAGAACTTGTCAATAACACTTGGCAATGGATAGAATACACAATGACAGAAACAGCATAAGTCACTAAAACTTGACAATGGGTAGAATACACAATAACAGTCACAGAACAAGTCAGTAACATTTGTCAATGGATAGAATACACACCGACAGATACAGTACTAGTCACTAATACATGTCAATGGGTTGACTGCACAACAGAGACAGCACAAGTCACTAGCACTTGTCAATGGGTAGAATACACACTGACAGACCAGCATAAGTCACTCACACTTGACAATGGGTAGAATACACACTGACAGACACAGCACAAGTCACTAATACTTGTCAATGGGTAGAATACATACTGACAGACCCAACACAAGTCATCAACACTTGTCAATGGGTAGAATACTCACTTCCAGACACAGCACAAGTCACTAACACTTTGTCAATGGGAAGAATACATATGGAAAGACACAGCACAAGTCACTAACACTTTTCAATGGGTAGAATACACACTGACAGACACAGCACAAGTCAGTAACACTTGTCAATGGATAGAATACACACCGACAGATACAGTACAAGTCACTAAAACCTGTCAAAGTGTAGAAAATACACCAACAGACATAGCACAAGTCAGTAACATGTGTCAATGGATAGAATACCCTCCGACAGATACAGCACAAGTCACTAACACTTGCAAGTCATGAACACTTGTCAATGGGTAGAATACACAATGACATACACAGCACAAGTCACTAATATTTGTCAATGGGTAGAATATATACCAACAGACACAGCACAATAACATTTGTCAATGGGTAGAATACACACCAACAGACATAGCACAACTCACTGACATTTGTCAAGTCACTACTACTTGCAATGGCTGGAATACACACAGACAGACACAGCACAAGTCACTAACACTTGTCAATGGGTAGAATACGCACCGACAGACACAGCACAAGTCACTAATACTTGCAATGCATAAAATACCCTCTGACAGATACAGCAAAAGTCACTAACACTTGTCAATGGGTAGAATACACACTGACAGACACAGCACAAGTCACTAACACTTGCCAATGGGTAGAATACACACTGACATACACAGTCCAAGTCACTAACACTTGTCATTAGGTAGAATACAGACCGACAGACACAGCACAAGTCACTAACACTTGTCAGTGGGTAGAAAATGCACCAACAGACACAGAACAAGCCACTAATACTTGTCAATAGGTAAAATGCACATGGGCAGACACAGTACTAGTCAGTAAGACTTGTCAATGGGTAGAATACACACAGTCACACACAGCATAAGTCACTAATACAAGTCTATGGTTAGAATATGCACTGACAGCTACAGCACAAGTCACTAACACTTCCAAATGGGTAGAATACACACTGACATACACAGAACAAGTCACTAACACTTGACAATGGATAGAATACACACCGACAGATGCAGCAAAAGTCACTAACACTTGTCAATGGGTAGACTGCACACTGACATACACAGCACAAGTCACTAATACTTGTCAATGGGTAGAATATATACCAAAAGACACAGCACAATAACACTTGTCAATGGGTAGAATACACACCAACAGACACAGCACAAGTCAGTGACACTTGTCAATTGGTATAATACACAGAGACAGACACAGCACAAGTCACTAATACTTGCAATGGGTAGAATACACTCCGACAGACACAGCACAAGTCACTAACACTTGTCAATGGGTAGAATACACACCAACAGACACAGCAAAACTCACTGAAACTGGTCAGTGAGTAGAATACATACGGACAGACACAGCACAAGTCACTAACACTTGTGAATGTTTAGAATACACAATGAAAGACACAGCACAAGTCACTAACTCTAGTAAATGGGTACAATACATACGGACAGACACAGCAAAAGTCACTAATACTTATCAATGGGCAGAATACACATGGACAGAGAAAGAAGAAATCAATAACACTTGTCAATGGGTAGAATACACACTGACAGACACAGCACAAGTCACTAACACTTGTCAATGGGTAGAATACACACTGACAGACACAGCATAAGTCACTAACACTTGACAATGGGTAGAATACACACCGACAGACACAGCACAAGTCACAAACACTTGTGAATGGGTAGACCACACACCAACAGACACAGCACAATAACACTTGTCAATGCGTAGAATACACACCATCAGACACAGCATAATTCACTAACTCTTGACAAAGGGTAGAATAGACACCGAACCAACAGATGAGGCACACGTCACTAACACTTTTTCAGTGGGTAGTTTGCATACAGACAGACATAGCACAATTCACTAATACTTTTCAGTGGGTAGAATACATACTAATAGACTCAGCACGTCACTAACACTTGTCAGTGCATAGAGTACACACCAACAGATGAAATACAAGTCACTAAAACCTGTCAATGGGTTGACAGACACAGCTCAAGTCACTAACAGTTATCAATGGGTAGAAACCACACTGACAGACACAGCATAAGTCATTAACACTTGACAATGGGTAGAATAGACACCGAACCAACACATAAAGCACAAGTCATTAACACTTGTCAGTGGGTAGAGTACGAGCCGAAAGACACAGTACAAGTGACTAACACTTGTCAATGGGTAGAATACACAAAGACATAGAAAGCACCAGTCACTTATACTTGTCAATGGATAGAATACATAGACACAGCAGAATAACACTTGTCAATGGGTAGAATACACACCACCAGACAAAGCACAAGTTACTAACACTTGTCAATGGGAAGAAAACACTGACAGACACAGCACAAGTCACTAACACCTGTCAATTGGTAGAATACACACCGACAGATACAGCACAAGCCACTAATACTTGGAATGGTTAGAATATACTGCAGCAGACAAAGCACAAGTCACTAAAACTTGCCAATGGGTAGAATACACACCAGTACACATAGCGCAAGTCCCTAACACTTGTCAATGGATAGAATACACACCGATAGACACAGCACAAGTAAATAACACTTGCTAATGGGTAGAATACACACTCATATACACAGACCAAGTCACTAACACTTATCATTAGGTAGAATACTCACTGACTGACAGACACAGCACAAGTCACTAATACTTCTCAGTGGGAAGAATACACACCCACAGACACAGCATAAGTCAGTAACACTTGTCATAATAAGTAGAGTGCATGCCAAATGACACAGTACAAGTCACTAATACTTGTCAATGGGTAGAATCACACTGACAGAAACAGCACAAGTCACTAACACTTGAAAATGGGTAGAATACACACCAAACAGACAAAGCACAAGTCACTAACACTTGTCAGTGGGTAGAATAAACCCCGACAAACACAGCACAAGTCACTCCCACTTGTCAGTCGGTAGAATACACACCGAGAGGCACAGCACAAGTCACTAACACTTTTGAATGTGTAGAATACACACCAACAGACACAGCACATGTCACTAACTCTTGTCAATGTATTCATAGGGACAGACGCAGCACAAATCACTAATACTTGTAAATAGGCAGAATACACACAGACAGAGACAACAGAAGTCACTAACATTTGTCAATGGATAAAATACACACTGCCAGACAAAGCACAACTCACTAACACTTGTCATTGGGTAGAATACACACTGACAGACACAGCATAAGTAACTAAAACTTGACAATTGGTAGAATACACACTGACAGACACAGAACAAGTCACTGACACTTGTCAGTTATAGAATACACACTGACAGGCACAGCACAAATCACTAACACTTGGCAATGAGTCGAATACACACTGACAGACTCAGCATAAGTCACACACACACTTGACATTGGGTAGAATACACACTGAACCAACAGACTCAGCAAATGTCACTAACACTTGTCAGTGAGTAGAATACACATCGACAGACAGCAAAAGTCACTAATACTTGTCAGTTGATAGAATACACACTGACAGACAAAGCTCAAGTCACAAACACTTGTCGGTGGGTAGACCATACACCAACAGACACAGCACAATAACACTTGACGATGGGTAGAATACACACCAACAGACACAGCACAAGTCACTGACAGTTGTCAATGGGTAGAATACACACTGACAGACAAAGCACAAGCAACTAATACTTGCAATGGGTAAAATACACACAGACAGACCCAGAACAAGTCACCATCACTTGTCAGTGCATAGAATATACACTGGCAGACACAGCACAAGTCACTAATACTTGCAATGGGTAGAATACACACCATAGACACAGCACAAGTCACTAATACTTTTCAATGGGTAGAATACACAGAGACAGACAGAGCACAAGTTACTAACACTTGCAATGGGTAAAATACACACTGACAGACACAGCACAAGTCACTAGTACTTGACAACAGGTAGAATATACACCAACAGACACAGCAGAAGTCACTAACAGTTGTCAATGGGTAGACTACACACTGGCATACACAACACTAAAACTTGTCAATGGGTAGAACACATACCAACAGACACAGCACAATAACACTTGTCAGTGGGTAGAATACACACCAATAGACACAGCACAAGTCAGTGACACTTGTCAATTGGTATAATACACAGAGACAGACACAGCACAAGTCACTAATACTTGCAATGGGTAGAATACACTAGGGAGGGGGCTTGGTAATTTTTGATAATATAGATTATTTCAACCGAATGGTAAACTTGTTGGACAACCCCTCATATGAACTTAGTTCTCATTCAGAAATAAATCATGCACACACAGTAATTAAGAACAGTTTATCAGACATGTTTATTGAGGGGCGTATAGAACAAAATGTACTTAATTACATGTCTACACATTTTCCAAGGTACCCTTACCTTTTTGGTATTCCTAAAATACACAAGGATTTGAGTAACCCACCTATGAGACCACTTGTTGATGGACGTGGGTCGCCCACATACCCATGCGCTAAGGTGATTGACTCTATTTTACAAAAAATTTTGAAATTCGAGCAACAAATCTGCAAGGATTCCTGGTCATTTTTAGAGAAGTTGAACAGTCTGGAGTTTCATCCAGACTACAACTTCCTTACTGTGGATGTGAAAGACCTCTATACTTGTATACCTCATAATACTGGTATAGACTGGGTGACCCAAGTACTAATTAAGAACAGAGCTACAGTAGAGGAAATATCGCTTGTGATTGAACTTTTAGAAATTATACTATGTAATAATTTCTTCATGTTTGGTGATAACTTTTTTCTTCAGAAAACAGGGGTGGTGATGGGCTCCCCTTGTGGAGCAAGTACAGCCAACTTAGTCATGGCCCACTGGGAGTCCGAGTATGTATTCAAAAATTCGAGTATCAAAAACTGTTTGTTTTTTTTATACTCGTTACTTAGATGACATCTTCATCCTACTTAATGGTGACGAGGAATTTAGTGAGATGTTAGTGAATGTCTTCAGTATTTCAACTGATTATCTTCGTTTCACATCTACTTTTGACACCAAAAAGATAGCCTACCTGGACATCAGTTTAACTAAAAATTTTTTTTTTTCAAAAAACTTTTTATTGAATTTTTTAAATACTGAAATAAAAATACAACAACAACAAAATTAAAATACATATTGAAAAAATGAAAAGTTAGAAGATATTTATGATAACACAATTTTGTATGATAAATGTTTTATCTCAATGCTGTCTGAGAACATACAATAACTATCTACATCATATACAAATGTTAACCAAAGAATATATCAAAGTAGGTATAGATCTAAAATAAAACAAGTATGAGGATATAAAGGAGACTGAGGTCTATGAATCCCAAAAGGAGAGTAGCCAACTATACACTATTAATAATATGTAACACCTTTTCTATAGCTTTGTTGATATGTGCCAACTTCTTGGGACTTTTCACTATCGTTTTCTGCGCACTAATATATGTATAGGCTAGAATTTTTAAATTATTCCAATTCAGTTTAGTATGATCTAGCCAATTTTGGGTGATATATAATTTTATAAGTGAACATATGTATATTAGCACTTGCGTGTCCAATTTGGAGAGATAAATATTTGGTAAGTGTAGTAATGCAGTCTCCCAGGATAGGGTGGATTTATGATAACCCATTTTCTGTAAACGGACTTTTAGGGAAGTCCAAAGTTTGTGTGAATGATAACAAGACCAAAAAATATGTAGAAGATCTGCATTAGGGTGAGAACAACAAGAACATGATGGCGATTTATTAGCATCAAATTTGTTAAGTTTAGAAGGAGTGAAATATGCGTTATTATTAATCATTAGTTGAGTGTAAAAGAGTTTTTTGAAAGGCGAGTATTCTAATGTATTTTTAATAGCTGAGAGTTTCTGATTTATAGATATGTGAGAATTGTGTTTGTCCCAATAATTAGAAAAGAGGCACACTGTATTATGAATTATCTGATTTATAAGATTATAAGATTTAGATAACATTTTCTCTGGAAGCGTAAGGACTTGTATAACCACTTTATAATTAGTGATATCTGTGTTGTTTACGTTGGTATGTAAAAACTTAGCATTGACAATATCTCTCATTTGACGTAAAATGGTTAAATAATTAGCATTAACCTTGAGAATTTTGCGTATATTAGTGAGAGTTTCATTTTTGTACTGTATCAGATCCCAAACAGTGAGATCTTTGATCAGGGGAAAATTTGAAAGATTAATAGAAATATTATCTAAGTTAATATTAGGGTTTAAATGGAGAGGTTGCATTAATTGAAATATATTTTCTAAATTGACAAGTTTTAACAGTTCTTGAAAAGCAATAATTTTTGTTTTAGAGAGTTAGGAATTTTTTACTTATTCATGACACCTAAAGAAAGGAAAGGAAGAGCTAATGGATTAATATTTTTAGTTAAAATGTGTTGATACCATAATTTTGTCCAAATAGGATATTGATTATACTTCTCAGTATTTATATTTAAAATAGATAATAGTTTATTGGCCGAGATAATCAAATAGTAAAGATGAAAATTCGGAAGACCAAGTCCTCCCCTATTTTTAGAAGAGATTAACTTAATGTAAGAAATTCTTACTGATTTGGGAAACCATAAGAAACTAGCCAGAATTTTATTAATTTTTGAAAAAAAAGATTTTGGAATCAACTGATCCACAGCATTGAATTGAAATAGCAGTCTGGGGAGAATATTCATTTTTATTATAGCTGCTTTTGATAGAAGTGATAAATTTAGCAATTTCCATCTATTCAAATCAAGTATAATAGATGGCCATACTTTAGCTAGATTATTTTGAAATGTGGAGAGACCATTATGATTTATATGAATCCCCAAATATTTAAAATTCTGAACTATCCAGAAAGCGGAGTCAGGAAACAAATATGATTTGTGAGCAAGTGGATTTATGGGAAGAATATGTGTTTTTTGAGTGTTAATCTGATATCCTGAGGCCTCTGAGAATTTTTCAATAGAACCAATTAGTTTTGAAAGGTCTGAGCAGGGTGTTTGAAAATATATTACAAGATCATCTGCAAAAGCCGACAAACAAACTTTAGTGTTAAGAATTCTAGGAATCTTATGGAAGGTATTTTGTGTTATATATAGTAATAAGGGCTCTATATATAGATTAAATAAAAAAGGAGATAACGGGCATCCTTGCTTTGTGCCATTAATGATCTTTATACTTTTGGATACTTTCCTATTAATATAAAGAAAGGTATAGGAATTTTTATATAAAATTTTAATAAAGTCTATGTAGGTAGATGGTATATTGAAGCAAGACATAATGTGAAAAGGGAAATCCCAATTAACCCTATCAAAAGCCTTAGCGGCGTCAAGGATCAGTACATACATTGGATTTGAGTCGTTTTTAGCAAAGTGAATAAGAGAATCAATTGTCAAGGTATTATCCCATGAATGTCTATGTGACATAAAGCCCGCCTGCTCCGAAGAAATCAAGAATGGTAAAACATTTTTTAGTCTAAAAGCAAGTAAAGAAGCTAAGATTTTAATATCAATGTTAATCAGAGAGATAGGTCTATAATTATTAGGATCAGTTTTTTCTTTGTCACTTTTCAAAATTAAAATGGTTTTTGAGGTGTTCCAATACAAGTCAGATATACCATAAATCATTATGTAATTAAAAATTTCAAAAAGAAGGGGTGAAAGCTTAGATGAGTACGTTTTAAAAAATTCAGATGTGAAGCCATCTGGTCCCGGAGATTTACTAGTCTTAAGTCTACTAATAGCTTCCGATATTTCTTTAATAGTCAATGGGCAGAGAGTGTATTCTTTTGTTGATCGTTTAACCTAGGAAATTTAATAGAGGACGCAAAGTTCACTATATGCTGTTTACCCCTAGGTTTATTTTCCTTTGAGTATATCTCTGAAAACAATGATGTAAAAAGCTGCATAATTTCCAGATCAGTATTATAACTCTTGTTGTTATATTTTAGTGACGAAATTCTAGGAAGAGATTGATTACCTTTAATTATTCTGGCTAGCACTTTAGAAGGAACCTGTGCCCATTCAGAGTATGTAGCTAAGAGCCTTTGCTCTGATATGGTAAGATTATGTTGATGTAGAAGCAATAATTCTTTTTGGGAACTTAATAATAGTTCATATGCAGAGGAATCAGGACATATTCTGTATTGATTTTCCAAAATTTGAATTTTTGATTTTAGCTGTAATTCTTTATTTCTATATTGTTTTTTTAAAATATGATGCTTTGTTAATTAATATACCTCTAAGGGTTGCCTTACATGTGGCCCATTGTATATCTAAAGGAATATCTGATGTGACTAGATTAAGATATGTTTCCTTTATTGTTTCATTTATTAATTTATGTATATTTTCATTTGAAAGTAAATTGTTATTCAGTGTCCAACTATTGTATGAAGATGAATCTGAAGTTTAACTAAAAATTTCACTTTGAAATGCTATGAGGCTAAAATACATGGGAAGGAAACATACTCTAACACTTTCCTTCATTTTACGAGCTGCCACCCTTTCCACCAGAAATGCTCAGTTATTAAGGGCCAATTAGTGAGAGCAGCCCGTATTGTCACCACAGAGTATGATTTTCAAGAGGAATGTCAACTTTTGAAAACAATGTTTGTACATAGAGGTTACCCCTTAGAACTAATCAATGAACTAACTTCTGAGGTTTGTCACAAGCGAGTTAAAGGAATGTATAAACCCATTCTGTCTATAAAGAGCAACTCTACTACACAAGAGTCTGTACTAGACAATACAGGTAGTACTGCCCCAGAGGAATTGAGTGCCTCAGTAGCGCTCAATACTTTAGGAACTAAGTTTATCACCACCTATAATTATTAAGTTATCACTGTATAGGAATTTTATGTAAAAATTGGGATCTTTTTGCAAGTAACCCAGGAGTATTAAATAAGTTAGGAGAATACCCTGGCACCATATTTAGGAAAGGTAGGAATCTTAAAGCATTATATGAACAACGAAAGAGGAAGCAACCAAAAATTGCTGGAATGTATAAATGCCAGAATTGTAACTACTGTAAACTAGTAACTGAATCCAACAGATTTCTAGTTCACAATTTTCAATATAAGTTAAAGTGTAGGGCCAATTGTAACACTAAGATGGTTATCTATTTAGCTCAGTGCCAGGGATGTTTGCATTTTACATCGGCAAGACAGAGAGGAGACCCCACAACCATATGTATGATCACTTTTATGCCATTAACAAAAATAAGCAAGATAATGCCCTAGCCAAACATATTGCTGAATTCCCAAGTCACCACTTTAGATTTTTAGTTATTGATCAACCAGTATTAGACGAAAGAGGAGGTCCTACACCACTATGACTGGAAGAATTGGAGTTATTCTGGCAGATTAGACTCAATGCTTATAATCCACTGGGGATAAATGAAAGTTATATCTTGAGTAGTGTGTTAAAACTCAAGAGTCTTATGAGATGACTTTAATTATTGAATAGTTGTAATGAGGTAAAAGTACAAATTTACTTATTTTCTTTCAACTTGTAATTGTATTTTAAACACAGACTGAGTATAATTTTAACAGCTTACAAAAGGAGCAGCAATGTAGATTGCTAGCATTTTCTTAGTTTTTTATACTCACTTATATCATAGTTTAAGTTTGTGTATTTTTTTTACAGTCAATAACTTGACGATGTTTTGAGGTAAATGCATCTCAACACTTTTTTTATAGTGTGGTTTTTAATATATTCATGAATGTTTTCAAATCTCTCAGTGGATGGTATTACTACTAAAAAAGATGTTAGTTGTGAATGTTAATTGCTTAATTGATTAATTGACTTGAATTAGAAGGTATGTATACCCATACTGAGTATCAAATGTTGTCTGAGGAAGTTTGCCGATAGAGCAAATGAAAAGCGCTTTACGACATTAAACCTTTGGGATTTATTGGTGTGCTACTCATCTAGCTTTCACCCATTTTATGTGATTTCAGTTTGGTTTGTTTTACACTTTTAGAATACACTCTGACAGACACAGCACAAGTCAATAGAATACAAACCCACAGACATACACAGTCCAAGTCACAAACACTTGTTATTAGGTAAAATACAAACCGACAGACACAGCACAAGTCACTAACACTTGTCAAGGGGTAAAATACACACTGACAGAAAAAGCACAAGTTGCTAACACTTGTCTGTGGATAGAATACACACTGACAGAGACAGCACAAGTCACTAACACTTCTCAATGGGTAGAATATATACCAACAGACACAGCACAATAACACTTGTCAATGAGTAGAATACACACTAACAGACACAGCACAATTCACTAACACTTGTCAGTGGGTAGAATACACACCAACAGACACAGAACCAGTCACTAATACTTGCAATGGGTAAAATAGACTCCGACAGACACAGCACAAGTCAATAACAGTTGTCAATGGATAGAATACAAACCCACAGACCCAGCACAACTCACTAACATTGGTCAGTGAGTAGAATACACACTGACAGACACAGCACAAGTCACTAACTGTTGTAAATGGGCAGAGTACATATGGAAAGTCACAGCACAAGTCACTAATACTTGTCAATGGGCAGAATACACAAGAACAGAGACAGCAGAAGTAAGTAACACTTGTCATTGGGTAGAATACACACTGACAGACACAGCATAATTCACTAACCCTTGACAATGCGTAGAATACACACCAACAGACACAACACAAGTGGGTCTATATCAGAAACCTGAAAGTTGATGTCAGTGAACACTCACATGAGGCAAAATGCTGGACATCAAAAGGGGGTTTGATGGGTCGAGGTACAGTGAGGGATATTTGCCCTTTCCTCACTATAGTGTGACCTTGGAGTTGGAATATATAGTTAGTGGGGGGGTGTGGGGGTGCAGCTCTTCACAATAAGGAGTTTGATGTCCAGCATTTTCACTCATGTGAGCATTTGGTGACATCAACTTTCGGTTTTATAATATAGACCCACCACAAGTCACTAACACTTGTTAATGGGTAGAGTACACACCAACAGACACAGCACAAGTCACTAACACTTGTCAGTGGATACAATACACACCAACAGATGCAGTACAAGTCACTAAAACCTGTCAACAGGTCGAATACACATCAACAGACACAACAGATGTCACTAACACTTCTCAATGGATAAAATACGCACTGACAGACACAGCACAAGTCAATAATACTTGACAATGGGTAGAATACCCACCAACAGATACAGCACAAATCCCTAACACTTGTCAATTGGTTGAATATTCATCAGCAGACACAGCATAAGTCATATACTTGTCAATGGATAAAATACATAACCACAGACACAGCACAAGTAACTGACACTTGTCAATAGGTAGAATACACACCGACAGACACAACACAAATCACTAATACTTTCAATGGGTAGAATACAAAAGGACAGAGACAGCACAAGTCATTAACACTTGGCAATGGGTAAAATACACATGGACAGACACAGCACAAGTCACTAGCACCTGACAATGGGTTGAATACGCACCAAACCGACAGACACAGCACAAGTCTCTAATACTTGTCAATGGGTAGAATACGCACTGACAGACACAGCACAAGTCACAAACACTTGTCAATGGGTAGACCACACAACAACAGACACAGCAGAATAACACTTGTCAATGGGTAGAAAACTCACCAACAGACACAGCACAAGACACTCACAGTTGTCAATGTGTAGTATACACACTGACAGACAAAGCACAAGTCACTAACACTTGTCAATGGGAAGAATATACACTGACATACATATCACAAGTCACAAACATTTGTCAATGGGTAGAATACACAGTGACAGACCAGCATAAGTCACTCACATTTACACACTGAACCAACAGACAGACCACAAGTCACTAACACTTGTTAGTGGGTAGAATACACACTGACAGACACAGCACAAGTCACTAACACTTGCCAATGGGTAGATTACACATTGACATACACAGTCCAAGTCACAAACACTTGTCATTAGGTAAAATACAAACCGACAGACACAGTACAAGTGACTAACACTTGTCAAGGGGTAGAATACACACTTTCAGACACAGCACAAGTTGATAACACTTGTCTGTGGGTAGAATACACACCAACAGACACAGCACAAGTCACTAACACTTGTCAATGGGTAGAATATATACCAACAGACACAACACAATAGCACTAGTCAATGGGTAGAATACACACCAACAGACACAGCACAAGTCACTGACACTTGTCAGTTGGTAGAATATACAGAGACAGACAAAGGACAATAGATAGAATATACTCTGAAAGACACAGCACAACTCACTAAGACTTTTCAGTGGGTAGAATGCACACCAACAGACACAAGAGAACTCACTAACACTAGTCAGTGAGTAGAGTGCACACTGACAGGCACAGCTCAAATCACTAACACTTGGCAATGAGTAGATTACACACTGACAGACACAGCATAAGTCACGAACACTTGACAATGGGTTGAATACACACCAAACTAAAAGACACAGCACAAGTCTGTAGCACTTGTCAGTGGGTACAATACACACCAACAGACATGGCACAAGTCACTAATACTTATCAATGGGTAGAATACACACTGACAGACACAGCACAAGTCACAAACACTTGTCAATGGGTAGTCCACACCAACAGACACAGCAGAATAACACCTGTCAATGGGTAGAATGCCCACCAGCAGACACAGCACAAGACACTGACAGTTGTCAATGTCTAGTATACACACTGAGAGACAAAGTACAAGTCACTAACACTTGTCAATGAGAAGAATACATACTGACATACACCGCACAAGTCACTAACACTTGTCAGTGGGTAGAATACACACCAACAGACACAGCATAAGTCACTAATACTTGCAATGGGTAGAATACACACTGATAGACACAGCACAAGTCACTAACACTTATCAGTGGGTATAATACACACCAACAGATGCATCACAAGTCACTAATACTTGTCATTGGTAGAACACACTGACATACACAAAACAAGTCCCTAACACTTGACAATGGATATAATACACAATGACAGAAACAGTACAAGCCACTCATACTTTTCATTGGGTAGAATACACACTGACAGACACAGGATGTCACTAAAACTTGACAATGGGTGGTATGCACACAACCAACAGACAGAGCACAAGTCACTAACACTTGTCAGTGGGTGGAATACACACTGCCAGACACAGCACAAGTCACTAATACTTGTCAATGGGTAGAATACACAATACCAGACACAGAAAAGGTTAGTAACACTTGTCAATGGATAGAATACACACTGACAGATACAGTACAAGTCACTAAAACCTGTCAATGGGTAGAATACAAAACAGACACAGCACAAGTCACTAACACTTGTCAATGGGTAGAATACACACTGACAGACCAGTATAAGTCACTCACACTTGACAATGGGTAGAATACACACTGAACCAACAGACAGACCACAAGTCACTAACACTTGTTAGTGGGTAGAATACACATTGACAGACACAGCACAAGTCACTAACACTTGCCAATGGGTAGAGTACACACTGACATACACAGTCCAAGTCACTAACACTTGTCATTAGGTAGAATACACAGCGACAGACACAGCACAAGTCACTAACACTTGTCAAGGGGTAAAAACACACTGACAGACAGATCACAAGTTGCTAACACTTGTCTGTGGGTAGAATACACACTGCAGAGACAGCACAAGTCACTAACACTTGTCAATGGATAGAATATATACCAACAGACACAACACAATAACACTTGTTCATGGGGAGAATACACACCAACAGACACAGCACACATCACTAACACTTGTTAGTTGGTAGAATACACAGAGACAGACAAAGAACAAATCACTAATACTTGCAATAGGTAGAATATACACCGATAGACACAGCACAACTCACTAAGACTTTTCAATGGGTAGAATGCACACTGACAGGCACAGGAGAACTCAGTAACACTGGTCAGTGAGTAGAATACACACTGACAGACACAGCACAAGTCACTAACACTTGTGAATGGGTAAAATACACACAGACAGACACACCTCAAATCACTAACACTTGGCAATGAGTAGAATACACACTGACAGACACAGCATAAGTCACTAACACTTGACAATGGGTTGAATACACACCAAACTGAAAGGCACAGCACAAGTCTCTAGCACTTGTCAGTGGGTACAATACACACTGACAGACATGGCACTAGTTACTAATACTTATCAATGGGTAGAATACACACTGACAGACACAGCACAAGTCACAAACGCTTGTCAATGGGTAGACCACACACCAACAGACACAGTAGAATAACACTTGTCAATGGGTAGAATATCCACCAACAGACACAGCACAAGACACTGACAGTTGTCCATGTGTAGTATACACACTGATAGACAAAGCACAAGTCACTAACACTTGTCAGTGGGAAGAATACATACTGACATACACGGCACAAGTCACTAACACTATTCAATGGATAGAATAGACACCAACAGACAGCGTATAAGTCACTAACACTTGTCAGTGGGTAGAAAACACACCAACAGATGCATTACAAGCCTCTAACACTTGTCAATGGGTGGAATACACACTGACATACACAGAACTTGTCAATAACACTTGACAACGGATAGAATATACACTGACAGAAACAGCACAAATCACTCATACTTTTCATTTGGTAGAATACACACTGACAGACACAGCATAAGTTACAATAACTTGACAACGTGTAGAATACACACAACCAATAGACAAAGCACAAGTCACTAATACTTGTCAATGGGTAGAATACACAATAACAGTCACAGAACAAGTCAGTAACACTTCTCATGGATAGCATACAAATAGATAGAGTACAAATCAGTAAAACATGTCAATGGGTAGAATACACCCCAACAGAGACAGCAGAAGTTACTAACACTTGTCAGTAGGTAGAATACACACTGCCAGATAGCATAAGTCACTAACACTTGACAATGGGTAGAATGCACACTGACAGACACAGCATAAGTCACTAACACTTGACAATGGGTTCAATACACACCAAAATGACAGACAAGTCTCTAGCACTGGTCAGTGGGTAGAATACATGGTGACAGACACAGCACAAGTCTGTAATACTTGTCAATGGGTAGAATACACACCAACAGACACAGCACAAGTCACTGACAGTTGTCAATGTGTAGTATACACACTGACAGATAAAGCACAAGTCACTAACACTTGTCAATGGGAAGAATACATACTGACATACAGAGCACAAGTCACGGACACTTGTCAATGGGTAGAATACAATCCAAAGTTACTATCACTTGTCAGTGGGTATAATACACACCAACAGATGCAGCACAAGTCACTAACACTTGACAATGGATAGAATACACACCGACAGAAACAGCACAAGTCACTCATACTTTTCATTGGGTAGAATACACTACAGACACAACACAAGTCACTAACACTTGTCAATGGGTAGAATACACACAACCAACAGACAGAGCACAAGTCACTAACACTTGTCAGTGGGTAGAATACACACTGCCAGACACAGCACAAGTCACTAATACTTGTCAATGGGTAGAATACACATAAAAAGACACAGAACAAGTCAATAATACTTGTCAATAGGTAGAATATATAACAACAGATACAGCACAATAACACTTGTCAATGGGTAGAAAAAACACCGACAGACAAAGCACAAGTCATTATCCCTTGACAATGGGTAGAACACACAATGAACCAACAGACAAAGCACACATCACTAACACTTGTCAATGGGTAGAATACACACCAACAGACACAACACAAGTCACTAACACTTGTCTAGGGGTAGAATACACACCACCAGAATTAGCACTAGTCACTAACACTTACATATGGACAGACACAGCACAATTCACTAATACTTTTCAATGGCTAGAAACCACACTGAGAGACACAGCATAAGTCACTAACACTTGACAATGGGTAGAATACACACCGAACCAACAAACAAAGCACCAGTAACTAACACTTGTCAGTGGGCAGAACACATACCGACAGACACAGCACAAGTCACTAATACTTGTCAATGGGTAGAATACACAATGACAGACACGCCACAAGTCACTGACACTTGACAATGGGTAGAATACAAACTGACAGACACAGAAACAGTCACTAACACTTGTCAATGAGTAGAAAACACACTGACAGACACAGCATAAGTCACTAACACTTGACAATGGGTAGAATACACATGGTTAGACACAGAGTAAGTCAGTAATACTTATCAATGGGCGGAATACACATGGACAGGGAAAGCACAAGTCACTAACACTTGTGAATGGGTAAAATATACACTGACAGACACAGCATAAGTCACCAACACTTGACAATGGATAGAATACACACCGATAGACACAGAACAAGTACCTAACACTTGTCAAGGGGGAGAATACACACAGACAGCCATAGCACAAGTCACAAAAACTTGTCAATGGGTATACCACACACCAAGGGACACTACACGATAACACTTGTTAATGGGTAGAATACACACCAGCAGACACAGCACAAGTCACTGACAGTTGTCATTGTGTAGTATACACACTGACAGACAAAGCACAAGTAATTAAAACTTGCAATGGGTAAAATACAAACAGACAGACCCAGCACAAGTCACTAACACTTTTCAATGGAAAGAATACACAGTGCCATACACAGCACAAGTCACTAACACTTGTCAGTGGGTAGAATACACACTGAAAGAGACAGCACAAATCACTAACACGTGAATGGGTAGGATGCACACTAACAGATAGAACACAAGTCACTAACTCTTGTAAATGGGTACAATACGTACGGACAGACACAGCATAAGCCACTAATACTTGTCAATGGGCAGAATATACATGGACAAAGACAGCAGAAGTCATTAACACTTGTCAATGGGTAAAATCCACACTGACAAACACAGCACAAGTTACTAACACTGGTCAATGGGTAGAATATACACTGACAGACACGGTATGTCACTAACACTTGACAATGGGTGGAATACACACCGACAGACATAGCATAAGTCAGAAACACTTGTCAATGAGTAGACCACATACCAACAGACAGCACAACAACACTTGTCAATGGGTAGAAAATACACCAACCGACACAGCACAAGTCAGTAACACTTCCTCAATTCATAGAATACATATGGACAGACATAGTACAATTCACTAATACTTTTAGATGGCTAGAATACACACTAATAGACACAGCCCCAGTCACTAACGCTTATCAATGGGTAGAAACCTCAATGACAGACAGCATAAGTCACTAACACATGTCAATGGGTAGAATACACACCGACTGACACAGCACAAGTCAGTAATATTTGTCAATAGGTAGAATACACAAAGACATAGAAAGCATGAGTCACTTATAGTTGTCAATGGATAGAATACATAGACACAGCAGAATAACACTTGTCAATGTGTAGAATACACACCATGAGACACAGCACAAGTTACTAACACTTGTCAGTGGGTAGAATACATACCGACAGACACAGCACAAGTCACTAGTACTTGCAATGGCTGGAATACACACACACAGACACAGCACAAATCACTAACACATGTCAATGGGTAGAATACACACTGACAGACACAGCACAAGTCACTAATACTTGCAATGCATAAAATACCCTCTGACAGATACAGCACAAGTCACTAACACTTGTCAATGGGTAGAATACAGACCAACAGACACAGCACAAGTCATTAACACTTACCAATGGGTGCAATACAAACTGACATACACAGTCCAAGTCACTACCACTTGTCATTAGGTAGAATACATACAGAAAGACACAGCACAAGTCACTAACACTTGTCAATGGGTAGAAAATGCACCAACAGACACAGCACAAGTCAGTAACACTTGTCAATGTGTAGTATGCACACTGACAGACACAGCACAACTCACTAACACTGGTCAGTGAGTAGAATACACACTGACAGAGACAGCACAAGTCACTAACACTTGTGAATGGGTAGGATACACACTGACAGATTGAACACAAGTCACTAACTCTTGTAAATGGGTACAATACATCCAGACAGACAGCACAAGTCACTAATACTTGTCAATGGGCAGAATACACACTGACAGACACAGCACAAGTCACAAACACTTGTCAATTTGTAGACCACACACCAACAGACAGAGCACAATAACACTTCTCAATGGGTAGAATACACACCAACAGGCACAACACAAGTCATTAACACTTGTCAATGGGTAGAATACACACCACCAGACACATCACTAGTCACTAACACATTCTCAGTTCATGGAGTACATATGGACAGACACAGCACAATTCACTAATACTTTTCAATGGGTAGAATACACACTAATAGACACAGCTCCAGTCACTAACACTTATCAATGGGTAGAAACCACACTGACAGACACTGTATGTCACTAACACTTGACAATGGGTAGAATACACATCGAAGTGACAGACACAGCACACGTCACTAATACTTGTTAGTGGGTAGAATACACACCAACAGACACAGCCCAAGTCACTGACACTTGTCAATGGATAGAATACAGACTGACAGACACAACACAAGTCACTAATACCTGCAATGGGTAGAATATACTCTGACAGACATAGTACAAGTCACTAACATGTCAATGGGTAGAATACACAAAGACATAGACATTATGAGTCACTTATAGTTGTCAATGGATAGAATACATACCAACAGATAGAGCACAATAACACTTGTCAATGGGTAGAATAAACATCACCAGACACACTACAAGTTATTAGCACTTGTCAATGGGTAGAATACTCACTGACAGACACATGACAAGTCTCTAATACTTGCAATGCATAGAATACACTCAGACAGATTCAACATAAGTCACTAAAACTTGTCATTGGGTAGACTACACACTGACATACACAGCACAAGTCACTAACACTTGTCAATGGATAGAATACACACTGACAGATACAGTACAAGTCACTAATACCTGTCAATGGGTAGAATACACAACAGACAGAGCAGAAGTCACTCACACTTGACAATGGGTAGAATACACACTGAACCAACAGACAGATCATAACTCCCTAATACTTGTCAGTGGGTAGAATACACACTGACCGACACAGCACAAGTCACAATTACTTGTCAATGGGTAGAATACACACTGACATACACAACACAAGTCACTAACTCTTCTCAATGGTTAGGATACACACCAACAGACAGAGCAGAAATCACTAACACTTTGTCAATAGGTAGAATACATAGCGACAGACACAGCACAAGTCACTAACACTTTTAAATGGGTAGAATACACACTGACAGACACAGCACAAGTCAGTAATACTTGTCAATGGATAGAATACACACCGACAGATACAGTACAAGTCACTAAAACCTGTCAATGGGTAGAATACACACCAACAGACACAGCACAAGTCACTAATACTTGCAATGGGTAGAATACTCTCTGACAGACACAGCACAAGTCACTAACACTTCTCAATGGGTAGAATACACACTGACAGACACAGCACAAGTCACGAACACTTGTCAATGGGTAGAATACACAATGACATACACAGCACAAGTCACTAATATTTGTCAATGGGTAGAATATACACCGACAGACACAGCACAAGTCACTAATACTTGCAATGGCTGGAATACACAAAGACAGAAACAGCACAAGTCACTAACACTTGCAATGGGTAGAATACGCACCGACAGACACAGCACAAGTCACTAATACTTGCAATGCATAGAATACCCTCTGACAGACACAGCAGAAGTCCCTAACATTTGAGCATGTTTTTGAAACCTTCTTTCCCCTTCATGCTGTTGAACATCTGCTACTCTGTGCAAGCCCCAGTGGATTTTTCCCTGTGGTTTTCTCCTGGTCACAATACAGGCAACACAGGTTTGAGGACCTTAACAGATACCCTGCAACTCTTAATTATCGGTCCAGAAGTCACCATTTTAAGGTTAAAATAATACCACTGAAGTATGTGTCCCAGTAAATAACTACCACATAAGCTAATCTTTTAATTAATGCTAGACTTTATAAGCACAACAAGAATTTAGTGTTTTTTTGCTAGTCACCATAAAAAGCAGATGCCAGCAGCTCCTATCCTTTCTCTTTGATTACCCACTATCCTCATACTGTTTCTGTGTATATTCTCCTGTTCTGTACTTTACCCTTCACTGAATTCATTTCTAGCCTCACTCATAATTGCCTTTCCTAGTGCACCTGCCCTATTTTACTGTCTTCAGACTCTTACATATTGATGTTTTTTATTATGTTTTGCCCTGCTTTTAGCTGTTAGTAATACCTCTCTCTCCCCCTCCAAATCCCCTCTCTATTGTAGCTTATTTTAACAATACATCACTGGGTTTGCTTCAAGTAAATCTACTTGTGTAGCTTGAGGCCAGTGTCCTTTTGTAAGCTTACATCTTCTCATATTTTATTTCTTTTTATTTTATTTCCGGTGACTATACCTTTAGAAACTTTATATCATTTTCTCTCAAGCTAGTTTTTCACTATCTTTTTCTGATTGTTTCTATGACTTCATCTTAACCAGGGTGCTAGCCCAGCCCAGTATTAGTCATTACCCCTCCCCCTCACCTCACGTCCTCTTCCTAGTCTTCATAGGTGCCTCACAACAGCAGGAGCCATTTTGAAACCTTCTTTCCCTTTCATGCTGCTGAGAATCTGCTGCTCTGTGTAAGATAAAATTTTGATTCTTTGGCATTAACTGTTTTCTGATGTCTTTTCTGTTGCCTTAACTGCTTTAAATCTTACAATATTTGGTGATTATTCTGTTGCTTTATCTGCTTTAGGTCATATAGTATTTTGTGATTGTATTGAGATGAATATTGCTTGCATATGCAGTCTCTGGTGTACTTTTTCTTGCAACTCTAGTTTTGTGAATATTTAAAGTCTATTTTCCCCTGTCGCAAGGAGCTTCAGCACCTTATGATCACGGGTAACTTAGCATTTGAATTGTACTCATCTTATTTTTTGTTTTTTAATGAAAGAAAACTGTAAATGTGAATATTTACCAACTATGTTTCTTGTTGCAAGGAGCAACAGCACCTTAACTTCACATTTAGATGTATCTGTAGTATTTTCACTGTAATTTCTTGGTGTAGTACTAAAGTTTGACAGGTTGACAGTAGCCTTTCATTCGACACTCATATTGCTAAAGTAGTTAGGAAGACCTTCTACATTGCCCACCTTATCATAAAGGGATTCACATCTAGATCAAGGGAGGTCATAGTTTCCCTATACTCATCACTCATCAGACCAATGATTGAGTACAATGCCCCATTCGGTATGTATCTGACCCGACACTTGCAGCAGCTGGAGAGGCCACAAAAGTTCCTCACCAAAAGGATAAAGGGTCTCAAAAATCTGTCTTATGCTGCTCGACTGAAAGAACTCCAGCTCTATTCAGTTGCTTACCGCTTGCTCAGAGGTGACCTGTGCCTGACATACAAGGCCATGTCAAACCCAGATTTGATGAACATGCTTCACCTCAAAAAATCTAGATCCCTCAGAGCCACAAGGGCGGGAGACTTAAACCTCACCACGGTTATTAATAGGACGTGCTGGAGGGATAGATTCATCACCCAAAGACTCCCTATGCTGTGGAACAAAATCCCGGTATATGTGAGGCAGAGCACCTCGCTGGCCTTGTTCAAGAGGAATCTTGACCAATGGATGGGAGATCGCAGATATACCCCAGGGATTACCTCAGTGTCACTGCTCGACAGAGGCACAGCAAAATAATGGGCATAGTTTCTCCAAACTAAAGGGGTGGCGTAAGCCACAAAACTATGGGCTAGGCTTGTAAATGCCCTCGGGCAGATAGCCTAGTATGAACCTATGAACCTATGAACCTAAGTAAAAGGAAGAAGTATTGACTGAAAGTGTACCAATTGTTGTCCTCAGTATCCTGGATTTCTGTTTTCCTGCTTTGTGAATTGTTGCCTTGTGTATGTCTACACTGTGCTGTTGTTAACTACTGTTGTTCTGCATTACTTTATGCATAGGTGTAAACACTGCTGTGTTCTTAGCTAGCTATGCGTGTAAGGCACTCATACAATGGAAATGAATGCTAGGTATACTGTCTCTGTCTACCTATATTACTTTTTTTCTCTCTACCTATGGTATTTTTGTCTCTCGCTCTTTTCCTGAATTACTTGCTTATAACTAATATCCCTCCTCTCTGTTTTTATAGCACTAGTGGATTTTTCCTTGCAGTTTTCTCCTGGCCACAGTACAGGCAACACATGTTTGAGGACCTTAACAGATACCCTGCAACTCTAACTATCAGTCCAGAAGCCACCATTTTAAGCTTAAAATAATACCACTGAAGTATGTGTCCCAGTAAATAACTACTACATAAGCTAATCTTTTAATTAATGCTAGACTTTATAAGCATAACAAGAATTTACAGTGTTTTTTTGCTAGTCGCCACGAAAAGCAGATGCCAGCAGCTCCTATCCTTTCTCTTTGGTTACCCACTATCCTCATACTGTTTCTGTATATATTCTCCTGTTCTGCACTTTACCCTTCCCTGAATTCATTTCTAGCCTCACTCATAATTGCCATTCCTATTGCACCTGCCCTATTTTACTGTCTTCAGACTCTTACATATTAATTTTTTTTTGCCCTGCTTTTAGCTGCTAGTAATACCTCTCTCTCCCCCTCCAAAGCCCCTTCTCTATTGTAGCTTATTTTAACCATACAGCACTGGGTTTGCTTCAAGTAAATCTACTTCTGTAGCTTGAGGCCAGTGTCCTTTTGTAAGCTTACATCTGCTCATATTTTATTTCTTTTTATTTTATTTCTGGTGAATTTACCTTTAGAAATTTTATATCCTTGTCTCTCAAGCTAGTTTTTCATTATCTTTTTCAGATTGTTTCTATGACTTCATCTTGACCAGGGTTCTAGCCCCGCTCTGTTCGCCCTCGCTACGCTCTGGCTCACTTCGCTCATCTACCCTACCCCCATTCCCACCCACCCCATTGCAATTACCTTTATACCTAACTATCCCTCCCCTTCCTGTCCCACTAGCCACTACAATTCCACTTCCTGCCTATTGCCACAACCACCGTACTAATCTGTCAATCTTGTCAACACCACTTCCTGTATACCACTGTCACTCTACTTACTCTATCTGACCATATTTTATTCCAACATGTATTATTTTCTAATATCTTCTACACTACTCCTTATTCTCTCTATTTCCACCTTTTGCCACTCTAATCCACCCCTTATGCT